>NW_007087069.1:90049-116722 GCF_000164805.1 Carlito syrichta
TTTTCGGCCGGGCTCGGCGGCTCAGCCTGTCATCCCGCGCCTTTGGGAGGCCGCGGTGAGTGGACCGCCTGAGCCCGCGGGTTCGAGCCCCGCCTGGGCAGCGAGGCCTCGTCTCTACGATACATCCAAAAATCAGCCGGGCGTGGCAGCGCGCGCCTGTAATTCCGGCTACTCGGGAGGCGGAGGCGGGAGGATCGCCGGGGCCCGGCGGGTCGAGGCTGCGGGGGCCGGGAGCGGCCACTGCACCCCAGTCTGGCGACGGAGTGAGACTCCAACTCAGAACAAACAGACAGACAAACAATTGAGTTTTCGCTCCCGGTTCAGGGCTTGTTGGCGCTTGGGAGAAAACGCCAGAAAAGAGCATCCAAACTTTTGGGGGGCTGAACTCCGGGCCTCCAATTTGCACAGAGTCAAGAGGCAGCTGCTGACGCCATCGCTGCCGGCCTTTTTTCTCTGCAAAAGAACAAAACTTGAAGGACACGTTTGCCCTACATTTCCAGGTAGCGCAAGAGAAGTCCGGCGTGGGAGAAATGACTTGCTTTGGTTCTTTAGGACGAAAAGGGATCAATGTGTGGTAGGAATATCTGTCTATGTCTGCGCATTCTTGAGGCTTGCCTGAGAAAGGGACATGAGGAAATGTGTTGAAACTGGTCTTTTTCTGGGGAGGGGAATTGGAATCTCACTCTGTTGCCCAGGCTGGAGTGCAGCGGCACAATCATGGCACTACAGCCTTGACCTCCTGGGCTCAGGCCATCTTTCCCGCTCAGCCTACAGGCACACGCCACCACACCCGGCTAATTATTTTATTTGGTTTCGAGGCAAAGTCTTGCCATGTTGCCGGTCCCGAACTCCTGGACTCAGGCATCCCACCTTGGCCTCCCAAAGTGCTGAGATCGCAGGCATGGCCCACCACACCTGGCTGCAATTGGCCCTTTCTGAAGTCTGTTCTAATCCCTGCCCCGGTCGATGTCATTTCCCCCGGTCCCCAGATCTCACCGAGAGAATAAGACTTGTCAGACATCCTTGCCTCTCTGTGGTTTTTCTGAGTCCTTCTGTGTCTGTGAGCTCCCACCGACATTGTTACTATTGTTGTTTGCCCTCTTCCTTATATTTTCCGTGAAAATGCTTAGGAGCTTTTAAGAACTGGTGGCCACCGGACAGGTTAAACACTTAACAACCTGAAACCAGGGAACCTTCAGTGTGTCCTCTCGGGGGTGTTTCCTGGATGTATAGCTTTTCTTTTTTCCTAGAAAACCCGAATCATCTTTCATGATGGAGTGAGGTTTGCAGGTAAAGGGTGGCTGTTTGAGGTGGAAGGAATTTGCATTATGCCTGCCCCTGACAGTCTTTTAATTTCTCATCCATCTAGGCAACTTTCCCATGAAAGACCTATTTTTCATTCATTCATTCATTCATTCATTCACCTAGTTATTCAATAAACACTCCAGCACTTACTTCGATTAAATAAGGATGAACAAGCCGGGCTCAGTGGCTCAGCCTGTCATCCCGTGCCTTTGGGAGGCTGAGGTGAGTGGATTGCCTGAGCCCACGGGTTCGAGACTCGCCTGGGCAGCGAGACCTCATCTCTACAATAAATAAAAAAAATCAACCGGGAGTGGTAGCGCATGCCTGTAGTTCCAGTTACTTGGAAGGCTGAGGCGGAAGGATCGCCGGAGCCCAGCGGGTCGAGGCTGCGGTGGCCGGGAGCGGCCACTGCCCTCCAGTCTGGGCGACGGAGTGAGACTCCAACTCAAAAAAAAAAAAAAGGATGAACACTATTCTTAAAAATGTATGTTTGTTTAAATCTTCAGCCCCATCTCCCGCCAGGCCCTGCCTAACCTTTGAGAGTCTTTCTTTGAGAAGTAAGGAACGAGACAAAATATCCCATTGGAAGGGAACTCTATTGCATCCCACCCTTCCTGAGCTAGGGGTGATTAGAGGCCTCCTCTGTGGCACTGAGAACTATAAAGTCTCCGAAAGGGGATGGAGGATGTAAATTGTGAAAATAATAGTAAAAACAGAGATAGCGCGTTACAGTTCACACAGAGCTCTCACGTACCTTAGCAGAATGCGCGTTGGTTTGAAGACCAAGAAGACATGAGCACAGTATGACTTCTGAGGCTCTGGACACAACACTTGGTGAGTTTCAGCAAAAAGTTAGCAGTCGTAATTGCAATGTCTGTGACAATACTGCAGCTGTGACCAGATTACCTAGACCTCTTGGTCGTTTGTCCTTGTCTTTCTACTCTGTGACTCCACCTGAAATGGCCATCCATTCACAAAATAAAGCAGAGATGAAATGCTAATTCAAAAAATCAGAAGGATGATGGTTTTAGGGATCAAATCTTATTTCAGGACTTTTAGTTGCTTCTGTCCCTCTTGGTGTTTTCTAGGACCCAGAATCAGCATTTAAAACAAAACAAAAACACCGTAAGGGTTCTCAAGCTTTGGCCCTGTGTCATTTATCATCAGAAGTCATGGGATCCACAATTAAAGGACCCAGAACTGAGTTAATCTTCGAGGGACGAACTGTGGCACATTCTGTTTTTGAGGGCTGTTTAAAATCTAAATATCTTTGTCAGTGATTTATGATCTTCTGTAATTGTTTATTTGGTTTCCTTCGTCTTAAAAAAAAAAAAAAAAGACAGCTTTTAGGGTCAGCCTTCAATGAATAGCGGCTGGACATCTCTACAGCCTCAGCCCAGCCTTTGGTGCTTTAGGTTTGCTGAGACCCAAGCACCGTGACCAGAAATGTGATATATTCCCAGCCGGAAACATCACTCCCCTCGTGATAACTAGCAGTCTCAGGGAGCAGGGAGAGGGGCTCAGCAAACCTAGTTGACCCAAATGGATTTCCACTCCACATTCAAGCATTCTGGGTTTGAGAAAGCCCCAAACACTTAGAGCCCCGGGCACTTTTTCCATTAATTTTTTAAACTGATGTGCATGTCAAGGGAAATTTAATACGTAGGTTTCTGATTCATTTACACTTAACTCATCAAAATATTGTTCTGTAAGAGGCCATTGGTGTCCAAGAAACCTTAAGAGCCTTTTTATAAGCTTTTAAACTTCTTTTAAACGTTAAGAAACAGAAGTTGCCGTCTCCCCAATGTAAACAGGAGTGAATCCCTGGTGGTGGGGAGGGAAGACAGGAGGGTGGAAAGGGTGGACAAAAGGCGCCAAGACACACTGACCTCAGTCCCTGAGGGATGAGAACCTCGAGCCCAAGACTTTCCACTCACCTAGGGATCGACGTCTCACTCACAGTCAGTGGAGCAACTGGTGGGTCTACCTTTCTGAAATCTGAAGGCAAAGGCAAACTTTTAAAAGGAGGTGCTGCGGTTAGCAGAGAAAGCTCCCAAGTGTTCTGCAGAGAAGAAGGATATAGGCTCCAAAATTTTACTTCCAGGCCAGACCCCCCCCCCCTTTTTTTCCCTTTCAAAGAAAGTGCTCATAATGTATCCTTTCATTTATAATTTTATGAAGGTCTCAATTGAACATGTAAAGAAAGTGGAAAAATTCTAAGCTGCCATGGCTGTTTGGCATTTTTCCTGCTATACTAAAATCCACTTTCTCCCCCAAGCAAAATGGTTTCAGAGATTCCAATAAATGGGGGTGGAAGACAGCAGTGAGGCAGCAGTCTGGAGTCAGAGCCTTCATGAAATATATTTGTGTTTTAATTATTTGGATATGATCGACTTCGCTTTCACCCTATTTCACTTGGCCTCCTGTGTCAAAAGAGAACTCTTTTGCATTTTATGAAACTTGTAACTTCTGTAAGTGAGCACTCATGTGTTCTTTTTTTTTTTTCTTTTTTAAACCTGTGCTCCAAAGTGGTAAATGTTACAGAATCTAGCCTCTTTTGTTTAGGTTTGTTTGTTTCTCTTGCGTTGTTTGTATTTTTCTGGTTTTCTCAAAAGAGGAAAAGCCTGACAATAAAAGAAATCATTAGTGACAAAAATTGTGTTCTGCCTTTGGATTAAAAAAAAAAAATCCTCATAATCGCAAGTAAATGCAGAAAGCATTCATACTCAGAAAAGGAGCCATGGAAAAGTGTTAGACAATGCTTCAGATTTGTCAAATATAATATTTACTAAGTGGAAGCTTTTTTCTTGGTCTAAGTTTTAAGGTATTGGTATTAGCAAGATCTGCTTTCCTCTTGCCTTATTTGAAACAGATTCATGAACTTCTAAAGGACTGATGTTTTACTCAAATTGAGATAACTTCTGCTCTACTTTCCTACATCGTTTCTGGTGCATAGACCAGGATCTTTCGCACTCTGTAGAAGTTGACGGTATTAAAGCTGCTCAAGAAATAAGAGAAGTCAGAAGCGAAGTCAGGCAAAACCCTTTTCACAAAACCGTAGGACGAACGTTTACCCGTGGGTCCAACATTGATTCTGTGTGTGCATCTTTTGCAAGGACCTTTTCAGCAGAGCACCTTGAGATACATGTTTTGGAATGGGATCAAATGCAGGTTGCTGTGCTCCCAGCTCCTTTGGTAAGGAATGCCTGAATCTTCTGTGTCGTCAGATTAAGATGTGGAGATTTTTGAAGAAATTGGGTTGACGCATTTTTCCAGGCGTTCCAAAAAGAACATGAAAAATATCCTTTCTCAAAAACAGGGTAGACGTCTGGGCACTTTAAGGTACTCTCCTGCTATTATTCTTGAAGTGTCTCCTCTTTCAAAGAAAATTTCAAATACTATTACCGTCATATTCTCCAATTATATTGTTGTTTATTTCACTATTAAATTCATTGTATTCCTTTATTTTTTTCTTTTGAGAAAAAGCTAATACAGCATATATCTTCATAACTACTGTTGCTTAAAAAAAAATACAAACTCTTTTTGAATGATTAATTTTACATTCCCAAAAGCCTAATTTTGAGGTGTGTGCCTCTTATTATCATGAAATATCAGTACTGATCTCTAATGTCACTTTTGTGCTACTTGAATTATCAGTTGGGAAAGGAAAATCTTACCCATGGAAATAAGGCTAAACATATTTCCAGCAAGGTGCTTAAATTTTTTTCTCTCTTTGCATCAAAGTTTTTGTAATGCTTTGGTTAGCTTTGTGATCATTTCATTTAACTTTCATAGTTTCCCATTTCATACCTGAGAAAACTGTGGCTTATAAACGTCATTTAATACAGATTTGATGAGGTAAAAAAAAAAAATTCAGATGCTTCCAGTGCCAGGTTACTTGGGAGCGTTGGCTGGACAACTTCTGTGTGCTGATATTCATATTAATAGCCTAACATCAGAACAGGAATTTCATTGAGAACCAGAAGTGACACATTTTCTTTGACATGCAATTTTAAGTTCATAAGAATAGCCCTTATACCCGGAGGCATATTTGCTCATCTTAGCTGTGTACGTATATTTTTAGTTATCATTTGTTTATTGATTCACTCACTTGATGACGGGTGAACAAGGCTGGAAATAAAAAGATAAAAATGACAAGGCACCTGGCTTTGAATAATAGAGGGATAATTATGAAACCTTGTAAGAAGGTCTAATACAGGTAATCAGCAAAGCACCTATCTTTATCAGAAGACATTCAACTTGGACACGATTTCTTATTTAGGAAACTATATATCATTTTACTAAGATTGCAGGAAGTTAAGCACCTTGGTAATATGCACAAACATCTCAGAGTTAACTTTTTTCTGCCCTATAAATATCACCTCAGATACGTTTTTGGTTTTGCCACAAAGCATCAGGTTAGCCCAATTCAAACTGTGATTCATAATTCTGGACCTCTACAAGTGATGCTTAAAAGATATGTTTAATTCTCAGTTCCCTCAGGGGTGTGAGGCCCCAGAAGAAGGGAGAGTCAATTTTCAACCAATTTCCAATTGTAAAACCTTCAGCTTGAACACTGTTTTTCGTCTCATTAGAGCTACAGTCCTACCTCTCTGTTTACAGCAGTGGTAGAAGCCCCTTCCCCACCTTGCCCCCTCCTTTAGGGACTGTTGAACCAGCAGAAAGCACTAATTAAATGATCATTAGTTTGAGGATGAATGACTATATTTACATTTACATGTTGCCTTTTGTGTTCAAAGAGCTGCTTAAGCACCAACTAATTAATCTGCAAATGAAGAACACTTTCCGCATTGCTCTAAAATTACACAATCTCAGGAGGAAACAGGGATTACTAGGGGGAGTCAGATGGCTCTTCAGGTCTCTATGTCATTAATTTTTCATCTCTCAGGTAAATTGGCCAGACCTGAATCCAATTGCCAACTCATTACTCTTGTTTACAAATAAACTTGTTTTTAAAAGACCAAAGTTTTGTAACAGATGAGGAGTTGGAAATAAGATACATGAATAATGGAAGTATGTACTGTCTTTCATCGCAGGCTTCTGGGTTATATTTAACGCCTTATTTCCCATAAACAACAAACTTAAGCAAATCTGTTTCATGACATGATAGACTGTTCTTTCTCTCTTTTCACCAAAGTACTCTTGCTTACAGTTTTGCTGTATATACATGTGTGAGGGATAGAGAATGAACAATTCTTTTAGGCTTTGGTTTTCTATGTGGTAAGAATTTGAGGTAGGACAGACACTGAATATAGACTAAGGGAATGACAATTTCACAAATATTGGGGAAGCAGATGTTTGTGACCGTAAGAACCATTCATTTATTGATCGATTGATGACCGATTGATTGAATGTTAGAAATCCCTTTAGTGTAATGATGGACACAATGAAGTACAATACATCTTTATAAATGTAGGCCAAAATTATACAAAAAACATGGACCTTGAGTAGTAACAAAAAGACAGTTCTTCCTCTCGGCCATCTCATCTCTATGTATTGGGTCAGTGAGCATGTGATATTAAAATGCCCAGTGCTGTTGGTCAAATGGTTATTTATCAAACTTTCCTTGAAGCATAACCAGTCTTCTCAGCTTCAAGAACTAGAGGGATGTAACAATAAGTGAATTCAATTCAAGTTTCTGTTTTGAGTTGGCTTTAAATGAGTTTGTGTTGAACGTTAATCTTCTCCTAATTCAGCAACTAGCTGTATATGAAAATTAAATGTTTGTGGGGAGAAGTCACATTTATTTTTTTTTTAACTCGTAGCTCAGCACAGATTTGTGTTAATTTCCTTTCTTCTCTTCGCTTAATCACAGCAAATTAAAGCGATGATCTGCTTTTAAATTAGAATTGGTAAGTGGGTGTTTTGGGGAGCGGTAACTTAACTTTGCCACTATCAGTGTGCAGCTTCCAACTTGTCAAGGCAAGCACAGATTGACCATGCCACACAGGCAATCCGAAACGAAATTCAAAGAGTTGGAATTGTTAAAAGAGCTAGAAAGCACAGATTGCACTCAGTTGGACAAAGATAAACAGAAAACATGTTTTTTCTTAAAAAATGAAATCAGAGATTAAATGGGTTGATGGATTCAAGCCTAGACAGCCACATAAGCCAGAGTGGAAAATTATAGACTAAAATGCATCTGATATTGAAGAGAATGACTCGCTCCAAGATCCCTCACTTTTTATTTGAATCAAGGATGTTTTATAAGCTTAGCAAACTCTAGGATTTTAAAAAGAAAAATGAAATCCTCAAAACAGCAAGACTTTCATTCAATACTTCTGTGATTTACAAATGACCAGATTTAAAACTTTAATCATCTCACACCTAGGGACTTTTATGTTTGTTTTAAGTTGGAAGGCATATCCACAGACAAAATGACTCACAAAAAACAGAATCAGTCTAAATTCCTCATTGGCCCTACTCCTTTATCAAATCGAGAAGTCAATTTTGCCTTGGTGTTTTAGAGTGTCTCCAAGTAGCCCTTACATTGACGCAGTGTTCATCTTGCAACTATAATCACTGATTTCTTTAGAAGTGTACTTAATTTTAAACTCTTACTTAAATAAATCCACTCATGAACAATTATTTAAGAGATGAAAATCCTTTTCCACATGGAAACTTTTTTCCTGAGCCTCCTTATATTTTATGATTATTATTACTATTACTTCTATTATTTTAAGTAGGAGTCTCACTCTGTTGCCCAGGCTGGACGCAGTGGCACAGATCACAGATCACAGCTCACTGCAGCCTTCACCTCCTGGGCTCAGGAGATCCTTCTACTTCAGCTTTCTGAGTAGTAGGACTACAGGCATGCACCACCATTTCTGGCTAATTTTCTGAATTTTTATAGAGACAAGATCTCAGTATGTTGTCTACTTGAAGTCCTGGACTCAAGCAATCCTCTCTCCTTGGCCTCCCAAAGTGCGAGGATTACAGACATGAGACATGGCATCAGGCTCGCCTCCCTCTAACCTGAGATGATGCCTCCTTTGATTGACTCAATTCCATGGATCCCACTCTGTGAATCTGTTTTACAGAGGCAGTATCATAAGTGGTGTGTACCTTTGAAATACATTTGGGAGGTCTTGTCGAACTAAGAAAATGCCCCTTGAGAGTCCTTGGTGGCTTTAAAAATGATAATTTACAGAAAGCCACTGCTAGCTAAGACCTCTTTCTAGGGAGAAATAGAAAAACAACATACTAGAACTTAGGAGATCGAGTCTTGATTCTCTCAGAGTTGCTGATGTTAATGTAATGGCACTGTTCTTTTTTCCCCAAAGGTAGAGCGACACTGACTAGAAAAACAAATGTCTGTTAGCTGACATTTCAGTTTATGCCCTCATATCCCTCAGAAGTATAATAATAGAACAGAAATAAACTAACATCAGCAGCAACAGAGAAACACAGTCCGGGAGAATGCCAAACCCTTTGTAATAAAGCAATAGCTAATTTCGCTTATTTGTTGATGTGCTATAGGTTTTTTTTGTTTGTTTTATAGAAAGATGCTCTTTCTGGCCAGCATCTAAGAGTGGTTTAAAAATCCCAACTAGCCTGGACATTGGGACTTTTCGGACTTCAGTCTTTCACTTGGAAAAATGGTATAAATGACCTACATTGTGGAGGGCGACCAGCTGTCTCGACTTACCCAGGACTCTCCTGGTTTTAATACTGAAAGCCTCAGATTCCAAATAATCCCTCAGTCCTGAGCAAACCAGTATGGCTAGTTTGTCACCCTGAGAAACCCATGAGAGAATGTGTGCAATCTATATGACACAGTGCCTGGCCCATAAGAAAAGCTCAATTTGGTTTCACCATTATTAAATGTAATGAAAAGGATTAACTTGATCTCTTTCCCCCCCAACACTACTGGATGTACTTTTTTAAAACAAGGGGGAAATACAACTTTCTATGACCAGCTGTCAGATTGGGTCACAATCTTCCTGATGACCCCATGGGACTTGGGGCAGCGTGTCAGGAATCCAGGGCAGAGTGTGGAGTGTAGCCAGAATGGGACTTGAACAGCCACGTGAACAAGGGCATTTTGTTGTTGTTCTTGTTTGCTCTGTGCTAGGCTGACATGGATTTCACTCCAGCCCAATTCTTCTCCCCGTGAATATTTTCAGTCTTAAGGCTCCCGGGTCTCACATTTTCAGTTTTATACCTTTCCTCGTAATCACAATAACTGACACATATTAAACCCTTCCTAGGTTACAGACGCTCCTGAAGCATTTTTACTCTTTTATGTATATTAACTCTTCAACCTAACAGCAACCCATGAAGTAGCAACTGTTACTTTCCCCGTTTTAGAGATGAGGACGTAGAGACACAGAGAGATGGAGACACTTGCCCAGGGTTTAAGAGTTAGTCGGCAGGAATCGGGATGCAAATCAAGGTGAGCTGGCCTCCTTCGATCTTACTTTCCTGACCTGTAAAATGGGCTAATAGTAACTGCTCACCTGGCTCACAGGACTGTTGAAAGAATCAGATACTTCAGTGTATGTGAAAACATGTTGTCAGCTTTCGATGTTAGGCAAATTGAATGCCCTCATTAATCTTTCACCACACTTTCATTTGCTTACTCTTGCTGTAGAGTCTGAAATTGCAAACACTTTTGAGAGATAATAGGCCTGCCCTAAGTAGGTCCCCTCTGTAATCAAGGTCACAAAGGCTTACTTCCTTGGAACCATCCCCCGGAGATAAAACTTAGAGCAAAGAATTGTCCCAAACTTCTCAGGTCAGCGACGGCCCCGCCTTCTCTCCCCTTTCAAACAGCACTTGTTGCTACGAGACACAAAACACAAAACGTCCCCAGCATCACTGTTGCGCGGTACAAAAGTGCACCGTGCAGCTTTGAAGATGGGAAACAGATGATAAAGTTTAGGCGAGGATTGGGTTACCATTATGCAGCCTCAAACTGCAAGCTAATTAAAATTCAGGCCTGTTTCTAAGAAGCCAACCAAACAACGATGTCCTTAGAACACAAAATAAAAGGAGCTGAACATTCGAGCTCGGGTTAGCTTTGAATGAGAAAGCCCAGAAGAGACGGTGTGTGCACGCTGTGCAAACTGTTCACTGTTCTCCAGCCCCTGTGTGCACACACCCGCACGACACTCTCTCTGATTAATGGAGGCTATATATGCACACTGACATCGGCATCAGAGCCCCAGAAGCATGCGAAATTTCCCCAGGTGTGGCTAGTTTATTTTCAGGTGTGGACAGGATGGTCATTAAAAACAGAGCCAGATTTAGACTCCTACCTAAACTCAACACCTCCGCAGCCCCGCCCCTGGCAGCATTTCATGCCTGCAGAGCCTGTCTTATCCTAGTTGGGCATGCAAACCTTTCTCTCATCAGAGGCCCAGAGTCCTCTGGAAGCCTTGGACATGTCAGTATCAGTAAACTAATGGAAGCCATGTGTTTGCAGAGTGGAAAAAACTTGGCATCTTCAGGATCCAGACATGTCTTGCTGTAAACGGGCCTAAAACAGAGACTCTGTTTTGGAGTCCTTTTCTCGCTCGCCTCGCTAGGTTGTTGGCCACCCTGTTGATGAACTGTTGATAATGACCCACTCCTAAACGTGAAGGCCTCATTCTCCAGAGGAGAGAGGAGCAGGTAAGATTAACTGAAGATATTCCGTGCTATGCAATCTAATAATATAATGACGATCACAACTGCTATGTATTTAGTGCATAAGAGCTCTAAGCTGACTGATTTATGTAGTCCTGATCCCAAGTTGGGAGGCAGAGACCCTTCCTCTGGAGGGTTGGGCAATGTGTCTGGTAGTGGTCAGGAGTCGTCGGGGTGGGGGGAACCTCTGTACTTTGTGTATATAACCTTCCCCCCCACCGCCTCCGGGGAACAAAAACTTGGAAAGATAGGAATTATGATGCTAATTTATAGCTAGGAAAACGGAGTCTTAGAGAATTTGAATACATTTTCCAAGGATACGAGGCTGACCGGTAAATGACAGCAGAGAGATATGAATATAGTATATAAAAGTCAGTGCGTACTGGTGTGTTTCACCACAGGGCAGAGTTTCTAAGGTGAGAAGAGTTGGATTTCCTGAAAGGCAGGCCAGGTGACAGCCGACCAGGTGACAGGCCAGGTGCCTTGCAGGCCTAACGCAGCACACGATGTTTTTATGCATAAGCATCAAAAGAGGGAGAGAAATTTTGGAAAGAATCTGATTATTCATGGAAATGTCAGATTATCAAAGTAGTCATTAAAGAAACAATTCAAAATCTTTGGGACTCTTTTATTATTGTTTTATATTTTTGTGTCTTCAGTAACAAACAGCGTCAAAATCTCAGCAGCTGCAAATAACTAGGAGGCAACGTTTATTTCTACTACCCACCCACTGTGGGTGCAGTGACAGTCAGGAAGAGTAGGAGGCGGTGGGGTGCAGTTGACTGGGGTGGTTCTGTGCCACTGTGTCCTCTCCAGGGGCAGCAAGATGGGAGAACGTCTACCAGCTGGACATCGCTGGCCTCCGTGGCGTTGAGGAGACAGCGTGTGGACTTGTCACCTCTTCAGTTCTCTGCCTGGAAACGTCTCCTTTCTTATTTGTTCACGTTCCATTGGCCAGAGCAAATCTCATGGCATTGCTGACTTCCAGGAGATAGGGAGTGGCATTACCCCCACGCGTGTGGAAGGAAGAAACCCGGCCTCACACTCACCATTGTAGATAGACAGACAGACAGACAGTGGGGTGAGGAGGATAGTAATTTTTTCAGTGGTCAGGGCCCTCAAATGTCTTAATCCCTCCCAGAGGGAGAGGAGGAAATGCTGGTAGCCCCTGCCTGGGTTTGGATATATGCAAGCAGTTAAGACTGCCCTGTCCTCTCTCTTCCTCAGATCCCGTGATTCCTGCGTCTCTCTTATCTCCCTCCTCCATCCCAACCAGCTGAGGACCTATTTTCTCACTGCAGTCTTGAGACTGCTTTCTTGAGTTTGGGGAGCAGCCTTGGCATCTGAATTGTCTTCATTTCAGAGTGAAGCCAAGAGGCCTCTCTGCTCTTGACACAAATACAGCTCCAAGCAAGGAGCGGGACCTCTGCAGGGGGCTCCCCCTGGCTCTTAGCTTCCCATTTCGTCACCTCTTCCCCAGTCCTTGTTGGCCATCTTTCCACTCAGCATCTGAATCCTGGAGAGGAGGCTGAGGGGGACCACACGGGGGCCAAGAGGTTCTTAAGACTCCCAGCTAAGAGCCCAAGTGAAACTTGGGAGTTATCTGCGGGCTTTGTTTTCTCCCCACTAGCCTGTGGGACCTTCTCCTTTCCTTCGAATGCCGAATTGTAAAAATAAACTGCTTTCCCAAGGAGCAGACTGCTGTCCAGCCAGCCACAGTTAACTCTCGGTGCAGCCTGACACCCTGGATCCGAGGCCTCCATCCTTGGCTCCGTGTCAATCTGGCTTTTACCAGATTCACCCTTTTTTTCAAGATGAAAGGTTGGGTCTGAAAGGTCAGTTCTGATGATTCTGGGCCTTTTAATTAAAGTCACCTGAATTGCTCACTTCTCTATTGCAGTCATCCTAAAGCCTGGCTTTGCTCTGACATAGCTCCCAAAGGAATAACCTTGACATTTTTTCAAAACACTGGTTGCAAATGGAACTCTTTTCAAAAGTAAGGTCTGCTTTAAAATTTTAAGAAAAGTACTTCCTTCTTTGCTTTTTGTGGTTTATTATTATCTTCTACATTTCTCTCTCTCTCTCTTTCTCTCTCTCTCTCCTTCTATTGAAACTAGAAGTATTACACCCTAGTTTGCCAAATGATTTTTATCTCGGTAGAAAAGAACTTGCCATTTCCTGAAAACCTACCACCCCTCTTTTAAAATACATTTTGTGCTGGGAATCATAGTCAGGTAACTTGATAAGGAGGTAATGAACACAAATTAATTCTGTCTGCATTTAAAAGAGGGACAGCCTGGCCTCACAGAGTTATCTTATTTGCTTTTCTGGACATGACACTTTCTCCGTGTAACGCTGTTGGAAAATCCAGGGATATGGAGGAAATACATAAGGGCATACTATTTTCCCACTGGAATAAGGTGATTATGTATGTGTAAATTATTCAGATAATTTGGGGGGCTGGGTGGGAGAAATTTCATTCCAACACATCTGGCTAATTGCATGTAAATTGTCATTCTGACCCTCTGTCATGTGGACAATTTGCATTAAGTCCTGGGATAGGGAATGGGAATTTTAAATAGCGTTTGTGTGACAGCTGCAAAAACAGTGTTTTCATCATCCTCGGTTTCTCCTTCTGGAACAGGCTTGCACAGCAGTAGCTGTGGTGCCCGACCCTTCACTTCCTCCACCCCTTTGTAAGCTCTTAGGCTCCCAACGACAGGACATGCTTGCTCCATAATCTTTCTGGACCTGGAGGAAAACTTTCCAGTTTGAAGAAATGCAGGGGTGCCAAAAAATGTATACACATCTTAGGAGATGTTTTCTGTTGATTACTTGTCAACGTTGAATTGAATCACAGTAGCAATTTGCAGTATGATGTTCACTCAACTGTGCTTCTGCCATTTTTTTTGACTGTCCTGCTTGTCACATGGTGATGGTAGCATTCATTTGATTCATGCCATCTTTTGACTGGATGCCATACTTAAAATGTGTATATATTTTTTGGCATCCCCATACGTGTTTTTCAAAGCTGGCAACTTTCTCTACTCTTGGAGAACTACTGAATAATGTTGCTCTGGAAGTGACATAGAAAGTGAATGACTGTGACGTGACCCAAGGCTACACTTTTGTTTCCAGTTAACTCATATAGCCATGTGTCTCTGAGGCCTTAAAAATCCAGGCAGTACTCTGGAGGTAAATGTCAAGTGGTGAGTGGTGACAGCGAGGGGTAGAGTCTAGGACTGCCAATGTCATTGCTTCAGGGTTTGTTCTTAGTGTTGGTTTCCAAAAAATAGCAGATCATAATGTAGGGAAGACCAGAAACTAATAGATGTGTGGCCTCCCAGGAGCTTTGAGTGACTTCCTCTGGCCAAAAAGAACTAAATAAATACCAAGACACTCCTCTTTCCCCCCCTTCTTTTGATTCATTTTGAGCAGCTCTTTTTTTTTGAGTTGGTGTCTCACTCGGTCACCCAGGCTGAAGTGCAGTGGCACGCACGGTCACGGCCACCCCAGCGTCGACCTATTGGGCACCAGTGATTCTTCTGCCTCAGCCTTCTAAGTAGCCGGAACTACAGGCATGCACTACCACGCACGGCTAATTTTTTATTTATTGTAGAAACAAGGTCTCGCCAAGATGCCCAGGCTGGTCTCGAACCCGCAGGCTCAGGCAATCCACTCGCCTCGGCCTCCCAAAGTGCTAGGATGACAGGCTCAGCCACCGAACCCGGCCCAACAGCTCTTTCTAACTGATGGAGTGTGGGTGATTGGAGGAATCAGAAGAATTGGAGGGTATGGGAAAAGGAGGAAGTGTGTCTGGTGCCACTCCATCTCTTTGTCCAAGTGCATTTTCTCTCTTTCCTGTTTTCCTCATTGGAAAGATATTTCTAGCCGGGCTCGGTGGCCCAGCCTGTAATCTCAGCACTTTGGGAGACCACGGTGAGTGGATTGCCTGAGCCCGCGGGTTCGAGACCTCCTCTCTACAATAAATCAAAACTTAGCCGGGCGTGGTAGCGCACGCCTGTAGTTCCAGCTACTCGGAAGGCTGAAGTGGAAGGATTGCCGGAGCCCAGCAGGTCGAGGTTGCGGTGGCCGGGAGCAGCCACTGCACTCCATTCTGGGCGACAGAGTGAGACTTCAACTCAAAAAAAAAAAAAAAGATATTTCTACTTCTAATTCATACTATGTTTCTATATGAGCTAATTATGTTTTATAGTATGTTGTTTGCATATCTGTAGAATGTAAATTCTCATTGGGAGAATCCCTTTGTGCAACATTTAGGACTTTTGGAAACTCACCAGAAATCAATCAGAATGACTATCAGCAAAAGAGTATAGCCGTCCTCAAGAATTGACAAAACCAGGCTCTAGAAGTTATAAATGCCTCCTCTTTATACACTGAAGCTTGAATGCTCTTTCTTTTCTCTCTCTCTCTGCCCTCCATGGATGGAGCTCCCCGCTCCCCACATGTACACTCTTTCGAACACAGACTTGAGATAAGTATAGAATAAATATTCAAGAAATGATGCTAACTTAGGTTCTAAGTCTCCAGCTCCATATTGTTTTTTAATAGTAAATGTCCAATTGAAATTTTAACAGTAAAACCCAAAGACATGATGCTGTCTCTTTCTACAAGTATTCTCTCCAACAACAAAGGTGAAAAGGCTTATCAAATTGTCTTCAATGTTGAATTCTTAGAGAGTCTACTTCTTACAAATGAGCATATTATAATATTGACTTCAACTGTTTCCATTTATTGCTTGTCATTGACCTTTGGAGGACGGGCCTGTGTCTGTGTGAAGTCTGGGTCTTCCCTGAAGGATTGATCTTAGGCTCAGCTAGAGATTTAAGACAGGAATTCTGGCCAGGCGCCGTGGCTCATGCCTATAATCCCAGCACTTTGGGAGGTCAAGGCGAAAGGATTGCCTGAGCCCACAGGTTTGAGACCAGCCCGGGCAACTTGGCGAGACCGCATTTCTACAATAAAACAAAAAATTAGTCAGGCGTGTTGGCATGTGCCTGTAGTTCCAGCTACTTGGAAGGCTGAGGTGGAAGGATCGCTTGAGCACAGCAGGTCGAGGCTGCGGTGGCCGTGAGCGTGCTACTGCGCTCCAGCCTGGGCTGTGGAGTGAGACTCCGACTCAAAAAGAAAAAAAAGGCAGGAATTCTTCAAGTGAACGTTTCATATCCATTGCCTTTTGGTGATGCTTTCCAGGCCATCTTGCCTCCCTTTTCATGGATCTCATTCTAAAAAGTAGAGAGTGCATTTTCCACTTCATGATCTCTGACCTGTTGCATGAACTCTTCCACCCTTTTAATGTTTCTTCCACGTGCTGGCTGGTTGTCCATAGCTGCTCCACCAGGAACACATCTGAATCTTCCTTCAGCTCTGGGAGTCCTGGTGAAGTGTCTCAGAATGGGGTTGGATCTGTGGTCTGGTCCCACAACCCAGCAAATGGCAGTTGTTATTTGCCTGGGGACTCTCGGGTTTGAGGTGTTTGGCTCTTGGTTGAGAATGACAGAAAGGGGGAAACCCAGAAGACCAAAGGGAGGATGCTAATGCTGATGGAATTCAGATGGGGGGAGTGGGGAGAACTCCAATGTCCTCCAAATAAGGCTCCCTTCGTGTACCTGAACTTTTGCCTGTCTTGAGTTCCTGGATTCCAATCTCAGTATGCATGCTGAGTCGCTCCTCCTTTTTCTTCCTAGGGATTTTCAATTTGCCTTCAGGGTCACAAATTGATTTTATCTACCTAGGCAGACTCAGGCTTGTTGGTACCAAGGTTATTTGATGTTGACAAGTGGCCATGAGATTTTGGGAAAAGTGCAAGAGCGACTTATTGATGCATCAATTTAGGTTGTCGAAAGCCAAATCCTCCCTGTCCCAAGTAACTGGGTATCTTTGGTAATTTTTTTCTGAGTTATCAGTGAGTCAGACAACCAGCATTACCTATTGATGACTTGACTTGGGCTCTAAATAAACTGGGTAAATGTTTCTATTCCTTTTTCATGAACTACCACAACTTCCTTGTTGCCTGTTTATTATATGCATTCTCTTTGAATTCCAGTTCGTTTTCATAGTAAGTAAAGATTAGGGGTAATGATATGGAAAGATTAGGATAAAATATTAGAGTACTTGAATTCAAGTTTCTGATTTACTACTAACCAACTGTATGACTAAGGTCAGCAAAGCCATCTAACTTCTCTGATGGTCAGAGGTATTCAGTGGGACTTGGACAGGCTAAGATATCCTGCAGGAAAGCCAGTGTCATCCTTGCATAGTTTCTTTTTTTTCAAGTTGGAGTCTTACTCTGTCACCCAGGTTGGAGTGCACACTCACGGCCACCCAAGTGTCAACCTGCTGGGCTCAGGCAATCCTTCCACCTCAGCCTTCCAAGTAGCCAGAACTACAGGCGTGTGCTACCACGCCTGGCTAATTTTTTATTTTATTGTAGAGACAAGATCTCGCCAAGTTGCCCGGGCTGGTCTTGAACCCGTGGGTTCAGGCAGTCCACTCGCCTTGGCCTCCCAAAGTGCTGGGATTACAGGCTGAGCCACTGAACTCGGCCGCATAGTTCTTTTTTCACTCTAGCCATGATGTTGTGGGGAGGAGTTACTGTTTCTAGAGGCAATTGAATTATAGAGAACCTAGAAATAGGGTTTAAGATTGCTCTAGCAAAGCGATCTATTTCTCTCCCCACACTTAACTCCTTCCCAGGCAATCCTTAAGCTCACTTAAGATTTATTCATTTGGATTAATCAAATTTTTTCTCAGGAGTCTTTGGTGGCTACCTGTCTGAGTTTTCTATTGCTGCTGTAACAAATTACCATAAACCTAGTGATTTAAAGCAATGCAGATGTATTATCTCACAATTTCTTTAGGTAAAAAGCCCAACACGGGTCTCACCAGGCCAAAATCAAGGTGTCGGCGGGGCTGTGTTTCTTACTGGAGGCTCTGGGGAAGAATCGGTTTTCAAGTTCATTCAGATTGTTGTCAAGTTCAGTTCCTTGTGGTTGTAGAATGGATGAGGCCCCTGTTGCCTTGCTGGCTGCCAGCCGGGTCACCTGCATTCCTCGCCTCGTGGCTTCCTTCCTCCTTCTTCAAAGCTAGCAAGTCAAGTCCAAATTCACATTTTGACTTCCTCTCTGGCTTCCTCTCTTGTGCTCACATCTGCCTCCCTCTTCTTTTAAGGACGCATGTGATTACATTGGGCCGACCTGGAAAGTCCAGGTTACCCTCCCTGCTTTAAGGTCACCTGGTTAGCATTCTTAATCACATCTGCAAAGTACCTTCACAGCAGTACCTAGGTTAGGGTCTGATTGAATAACCAAGAGTGGAAAGTCTTGAGGATAGGAGAAATCCTGTTTGTTTTCTTGAGTTGGAGTTTCACTCCGTTGCCCAGGCTGAAGTACAGTAGCACACTCACAGCCACCCCAGCATCGCCCTGCTGGGCTCCGGTGATCCTTTTGCCTCAGTCTTCCAAGTAGCCGGAACTACAGGCTTACGTTACCATGCCCAGCTAATTTTTTAATTTATTGTAGAGATGAGGTCTCACCAACTTGCCCAGGCTGTTCTCGAATCCATGGGCTCAGGCATTCCTCTCGCCTCGGCATCCTGAAGTCCTGGGATTATAGACTTGAGTCACTGCACTCGGTCAGGAGAAATCATTTTTATAGTTCTTTGTACTGTATCTCCCTACAGGATGATATATTAAGTTATTACCAGTCACTAACACCTTTGTGGAATTAGTCAAATAAGTAGATTTTCAGTATCATTGCCAGTGAAAGGGACTAGAATTTTTTTTTAATGCTACATATGCAATTATATTGGAGATTATTTCAGTGTTTAGGATCAGGGGTTAGACATTATCGGCAGGGCGTCCTAGGCTAGATGATATAGGGGGAGAATGGTCCCCACAGGAGAAAAACAAAACCATAAAAAAAGCTGTTTTCCAAGGGGAAAAAGATCATTTACTAACACTACTTTGATATGTTTCAGGTTGAGAAGTACCTCTTGACTTATAAATAGTATAATATCATAGAAATATACATTGCCCTCATTTGAAGTATAGTTTTTCAAATAAATAAAGAAAGGAATGTTTTCATAAATATTTGAGAAAATATTTGGAGATTTGCATGAACTGGGTATAGAAAAATCCTTCCCTTCCCTCTTTCCTCTTCCTTAGTTTTCAATTGAGTCCAACTGCAACTTAAGCCTAGCCATGTGAAGTGCACTCTTTGTAGCATTATGTAAGTAGTTTTAAAGACACAGATAATGTTTACATATAATATATGCTGTTTCAAAATATCTTCAGGGAATAAAAATCTACTGCCTTCTTTGGTGACATAAATGCACCTATATTTTATGTGTATTTCTCTTTGTATATATAACTATGGAGACATAGATATTTGTCTTGAGATATATATACACACACAAAGATATGGCCAAAGCATTGATATACTATATGCTATGTTGTTATTCTAGTGACATAAATACAAGACTTTGCATCCTTGAACAAAAGCAATTGCAGTATTGCCTAAGTATTGCAAAAGCAATTGCAGTGTTACAAATTTTGTTTTCACCCAGATCCCATTATTACATGACTTTTTTTCTTTTTTTAATCCCCCTTGGAATGGATATAGGTCTCAAGCAAACATCCAAACAGAATCATTTCCCAATCGCAAGTCCTTTCCAGGGCAATGGGAAATGTGTTCTTTTTACATGTTCATTTTGTGGTCATCAAGGTTTCCTGTCCACGGTCTTTCTGTGAATTCCCTTTGGGCTTAGTTTGGCCTGTGTTTGCAGGAGTGACTGGAAGACAGCCTTGCTTTTGATAAAGGCGTATCATTTCATGAGGTCCGACACACTCAAGGAGTCCAACCCACCTTCGGGTACCTGGGGTTTTTCAAATCATATATTAGTCCGTGTCAAGTTGACTATTGTCTGGTGTTCAGGCCCTTGACTGGAAGTAATAGGGCTGAGGGAGAAAAGAAATCATATCCTGTCAATAAGCGCTGAAAATATTTAGTGTGGCAGGCTCTGTGTTTTCTTTCTTATGAAAAGCTGATTAATATTCAGTGGTTGAAGGTTAATACCCCATTCATTTTATTCACTTTACATCCTGCACACAGCAGTGACTGTTCCAATTTCAACTCCTAATTCATACAAATCTGGTTCCAATCAGGAGATTAGTAACTTACTGCCTAAGCAGAAACAAATCACACAATTGCTAAGCTTATCGTTCCACCCATGCACAGACACGTACATGTGCTTGAAATGGACTCATTCAAGGGCAGACACAGATCAGCAAAGTTTCATCAATGTGGGTATATCTTGCAAAGTTCATTTGCTGACACAAGCACGTGAATAGGGACAGATATGGGAAAATGACAAAAAAAAGGCATTGTCTAAACATAGTCACATGTGCAAACTTTATTCAATAGTTGCGTCTCTGTTGAGTTTTCTCTATCACAAATACTTCTATACTGAATCATATTTTAAATATATTAGGATGAGTCATTATTAAAAGACGTCGTATGCTTTGTCCTTTCACAGAATATATTTGGCTACCACAATTCAATTTGTTTGCATATTCATTTTTACATTCAAAGAGTTTCCATAAAATTGGACACAGCTCTTTTTTTTTAAGAGATGGAATTGTAGCGGTATGAACATGAGAGTAATGATAACTAAAGTTTTCCTGATCATATAAGTAAAGCCTCAAACCAGGTCACCAGAGTCAGGAGGGGATTCACATTTCCTGAAGAGCTTTTGAAATCGTATCTCGCTTGTCTGGAAAGGATTAAGATCAGCCCTGCACAGGTCTCCTTCCCACTTAGTGAGTCTGCAATTTAGGGACCTCTGTCTACAGTCACTCTGTTGGAAAGATAGGTTTAGATGGGTACCCGCACTCAGGGCAGGAAGGAAGGGAAGGGAGGCATGTCACGAAGTTTGCATTGTCAGTTGATGGTACACAATGGTTGACCTAGAGAATTAATCACCACAGTGACTGGCCATCAGATGGTGACAATAATTGGTGCTTTTAAAATTGTGTCTTTATTGTGTTTATTTCTGCTCAACATGTTTGTCATGCTTAGGTTTTAATACTTACCAGTGCTTTGTTTGGGGGTCTTGATTTTGATTACTTACCAAAATGGTATTGCCTAAAATCTTGGAGACATGGGAACGAATGGGATGCTTGTCTAGCTTATCTGAGGGCCTGAAATCCATCTATCAACTGGAGACCCCTAGGATTTCATCTTTCTTTCCTTTCCTCTTTGACTCTTTTATTATGGAAAAAGGCAAAGTACAGGATTCGAATTTTAAAAAATAAAAACAAAGCCCCCTCAAGTCCACCACCACCATCACCACCCAAAAGCCCTGCCTTAGAATGGTATCCCTTCCACTTACTGGTTAAATGGTCTTGGCTTCTCTGAGCCTCTTAATATATGTTGAAGAAGAAATAATGCAATATATAAACATGACAACGGGCGCATCACAGGCCCTCAATGGTGGCAATTAGTCACAGGCTTGCTGTGAGGACTGTGTGATTTACATTTGTGAAAGTATTTGGAAATCTATCCATTGCTAAATAAATGATGCATCATTATTATTTCTTGGTGCAGTCATATTTCAAATGGTCTTGGTGGTTTTTATCTGTCTGTGTCTTTGTGTTCTCCAATCCAACCTCCAGCCCCAGCCGGCTGCCTGCTGTGTTCTCTTTGGATCGAAGGAAACACAACCCCCTTAAATCTTCAGCTAAGTCTTAAACGTCTTTGAGCCGACTGCTAAGGGTTTGGGTCAGCAAGAGTCCGAGGAACTGGGGAAGTTTCTTTCTTTTTTTTTAGATTAGAAAATATAGTTTATTTAAAAGTGAGAGAGTGAGAGAGAGAGAGGAGATTCACCTTCTCAAGGTAGGAAAGGGCCAAAGTCAGGAAACATGGAGACAGCCATAGCTCCAAAAGCACATGGCCACACCAGAGTCTATTAAGACAATGGCGTCGATGGTCCGGCGATGGCCTGGGAAAGTTTCTATCGGCAAGAATAGCACTTCTAATGAAATTCATAACACCCCTATCAAAAACCGCTTGAGAATATGGAGGTTCAGATCTCAGATTAATATTCAGAAAGCCACATTTTACTCATGGATCCTAATTCACAACAACCTGGGGAAGTCCTTGGATTCTTAACTGGGAATTTCCTGGCCTATTTCTGACCCGCACTATCCTTGAAAAAAAAAAAATGTGGGAAAATACACATACCATCAATTTACCATCTTAACTATGTTTAAGTTCACTCATATTGTTGTGCAGCCATCATCTTTTCCCATTTCCAGAACTCTTTCATCTTGCAAAACTGAAACCATACCTATTAAATAAGTCCTCCTACCCCTGCCCTCAGCTCTCAACAGTCACCCTTCTATTTTCTGCCTCTATGAACTTGGCGACTCTAGCTACCTGGGATAAGTGAACTCATACAGTACTTCTTCTTTTGTGATTGGCTTATTTCACTCAGCAACACATCCTCAAGGTCCATCCATGGGGTATACACAGCCACCCCTTTTTACGTTTAATTTTCTTATTTTAAAAATGTAGGGTACAACTCAGGATTAGGTATACAAATGTTCATTACGCAGCTACCCTTGTTGATGAGGTGTGCCCTCCCTCCCCTGGCAGATTCCCACTACTGCCAACCCCGCTCCCCCACCCCACCTTGGCGGTTTCCCGTGACTGTCAATCTTTTTCTTATAGTATTACAATAGTTGTTCAAGGTCCGCTTATGAGTGAGAACATGCGATACTCAGTTCTTTGTTTCTGTGATAGAGCGCTCAATACTATAGACTCTAAGTCCATCCAGGCTGCTGTGAAGTTCATGATTTTTGTCCTTATATATGGACAGCCCTTTTTTGTGTGTGAGAAGGGAACTGTGGCTACACCCCTCACAGGCATTTGGGGGGAGTCAAGAGCCAACGTGTTTACAGTCTTCGTGAGGTCACCAGGTACTGACAGCAAGCCAAGGTGTGAGAGCAATGCTAGCCTTAATTGGTGATGATAAACCACGGCCAGCAGCTCTTGACTTTCCAAAGATTCCATAAAGAGTTCTAGGGGGCGAGGACCCCCAGCAGAAAGGCCCATGCCCTCAGCCATAACGCGGAGGCAGTGGCCTCAGGAAGACCCATAGGTGCGTGTTGTAATGGACTCTCTCACTACAGAGGAAGGCTCACCCTTGTAACGCTCTCTCTTTTTATTTCACAGATGTCATCAGGAGGGATTCTTTGGCTTGTGGAAGCACTACTTTCTCTTCCTGCCTTTGGGTGACTGTACAAACTTAAAAAGAAAAAAAAAAAAGACAGAAAGAAAACCTCCAGCACAGCCCCACACAGGGTGTCTAGCCAAAATGCAAAGTTTTACCACAGCACACAAGCAGACACTGTTTCTCAAGTGAGGAAACAGAGTGAGGTGCCTTTCAGCATCTTTCTCGGCACTTTAAAAAATGATTTAAATTGGAGGCAATAGCACCGAATGCTGGACATCTGACACTCAGACAAGACTTAATGAATCATACACTTTCACAACACCGCTCTTCTCCGGCCACTTGACTTGGTGACCATGATGGTTGTTGTTTTTTTTTTAAATCCCCCCACTAACACATTTGTTCTCCAGATCATTTGCTTGTGAGAGTGTTCTGGGCAGCTCTTCATAGTCATGGCAGTGAGAACTGGCCCAGAGAAGCCTGCAGACTGAGTTCCTCTTAGCGTTCTCTCTTGACCTGAGTTTCAGAGGAAAAGAGAACGGTTCTCCTTAGAGGTGGGACTTCCTGCAGTCACTTCCCCAGTCAGTCTCTTGCGGAATATTTAAGCCACATCACCAATTGTCGCCGTCAAGCCCATGGTATCCAGCATGGCCATGACTGTTGGGAACCAAGCAAGAAAAACCTGAACGATTCTGTGGGTAGGAAAATACCAGTGCTGGAGAAAGGCAGCGATTCTGAGTATTGAGTTGGAGCGAATCATCATCCTTGGCGTCAAAAATGAAGCCCCCCTGCAGGAGGACGACAGCACGGTTCCTGGTGACTTGACAATGGTTAAGCGCAGAGGCAGAGTGGACCGGGGCTTCCCAGTTTGACGAGGCTATGCATTATCGCCTCACCCACCTTTCGGTTGGGTCACTGACTGGTCACTGTTCTGCTGGCATCAGTGCCATTGGCAGTGAGGGTGGTGGGGACATTCCCTCTGTGGCTGCAACGTATGTGAACAATTTGATCTTTCAGTCCAATCCTTAATGTCAATGTTTAATATAAACCTCATGTTAACATGATGTACATGAATTTACCGGCAGGCCAAGCTGGGATTACATTATGCTGAAAATCAGATGTTCTTTGCAGCAGAGATGGGGAAAGTCTTTAAAGATGGCAAGGCTTTCCTTTTCAGTGGCAAGTGTACCATGCGCAGGGCCTCACAGGGGCCGGGGACCGGCCACTCACAGATGCTGACCCTGTGATTAGCAGTTCTGATGCAGAGGTTGTCTTCCTCTGACATAGTGGTGATAGAACATACCGTTGGATGATGATTCAATCACCCCACACCCAAATCCAGTCATTTCTTTGCAGACAGCTCCGTGAATAACAAACTAGATTCCAGACCGTCAGCTGGCAAGCTGAGGTCTTTGGGCCAAATTGGGCCTACGACCTGTTTTTGTATGACCACAAGCGAAGAATGATTTTCACATTTTTAAGTGATTGGGGGGAAAAATGAAAATAAATATTTGATGGTACTTAGAAGTGATATGAAATTCAAATTTTAGTCTCTGTAAATAAAGTTTTATTGGAACGTAGCCCCACTCACTTATTCGTGTACTGTCAGTGGTCACTTTGGTACTATAATGGCAGAGTGGAATAGCTGTGACAGTGACTATGTCCCCACAAGGAGTAAAATATTTGCAATTTGTGTCTTTCTGGAAAAAGGTGGCTGACTCCTGCCCTGGATAGTCCATACACAATGATGCTACTGCTGGCAATGACAATGATTACAGTGGCTAGTGATTGTTGATTGCTTTCTTTTTCTTTTCGAGTTGGAGTCTCACTCCATCGCCCAGGCTGGAGTGCAGGGGCACGATCACAGCCACCCCAGGTCAACCTGCTGGGTTTCGGCAATCCTTCCACCTCAGCCTCCCAAGTAGCTGGAACTATAGGTGCCTGCTACCATGCCTGGCTAATTTATTTATTTATTTATTGCAGACAAAGTCTCACCAAGTTGCCTGGGCTGGTCTCGAACCTGCAGGTTCAGGCAATCCGTTTTCCTCAGCCTCCCAAAGTCCTGGGATGACAAGCTGAGCCAATGAGCCCAGCCTGATTGCTTTTTTATACCAACTATATATGTATTATTGACTTTCATATCAGCATGTGGCATATAGCATACTGATATTCACTTTTGAAACATTATGCTTGTTAGGTGTTTATGACATTGTCACCTATCTTTGCTCCTTGAGATTTTGGCTTTTCTACATGTGAGTGGTTATCTAGAAGGAAATTTTTGAAAAACTTCTTCCAATTTTACCATATTCCCAGATGTGTGATGCTTTATAAATTAGGCAAGTGTTTCACAAAATGGGCTGATCATTAGTATCACCAAGGGAACTTAAAAAATGCCTGAGCTTATTGAAGCAGGGTCTGGGAACAGAATCCAGAACTTTCGTTTGTCTGGTTTTTGTCTTCAAGTTCCATTAGTGATGTGAAGAATTAGTCTGATTTGGGAACAACTGGCCAAGATATAGTCATGCACCAAGACATTTTTAGTTAATGGAAGACTGTATATACAGTAGTGGTCTCATATAACAGAACTGAAATGTTCCTGTACCCAGGATGTCATGGCCATCGGAACATCTTACTGCAACAAATTACTCATGTGTTTGTGGCGATGCTGGTGTAAAGAAATCTACTGCACTGCAATAGATTTCAAATACAGTGTAGCACATGCAACTAGGTACAGTACATAATACTTGATGATGACAATAAACAACTACATTACTGGTTTATATATTTACTGTACTATATTTTTATTGCAGTCTTTGAGTGTGCTAGTTCTACTTATTTGAAAGAAAAGTCAACTGTAAGACAGCCTCAGCAGGTCTTTCAAGAGAAATATCTCCTGAATACCAGAAGAAGTTATTGCCATCACAGGAGATGACAGCTCCATGAGTGTGATTGCTCTTGAAAACCTGTTAGTGGGACAAGATGTATGGGTAGAAAACAGTCATATTAAGGCTCCTCCCCCATGTAGGCCTAGGTTAGTGTGTGTCATGTCTTACCAAGGTTCAAAAAAATAAATTCTTTAAAAAAATATTTTAAAAGCTTATAGAACAAGGACATAACAATAGACAATATTTTTTGTACAGTTGTACAATGTGCTTGCATTTTAAGCTGTGTTATTATGAAAGAGTCCAAAGTTTAAAAAGATGAAAAATTTATAAGGTTAAACATCACAGTAAGCTAAGGCTAATTTACTATTGAAGACAAATATTTTAAAATTAAGTTTAGTATGGCCTAAGTGTACAGTGTTCATAAAGGTGACAGTGGCATATGGTAATGACCTAGACCTTCACATTCACACATGTTCACTCACTGGCTTACCCAGAGCAACTTCCAGTCCTGAAAAGTGCCACTCATGGTAATTGCCCTGTACAGGTGCGCCATTTTTTATCTTTTTTTTTTTTTTTTTTT
>NW_007087069.1:116950-126869 GCF_000164805.1 Carlito syrichta
TCGAGACCCGCCTGGGCAACTTGGCGAGACCTCATCTCCACAATAAACCAAAAAATCAGCCGGGCATGGTAGCGCATGCCTGTAATTTCGGCTACTCGGAAGACTGAGGCGGAGGGATCGCCGGAGCCCAGCAGGTTGAGGCTGCGGTGGCCAGGAGCGGCCACTGCCCTCCAGTCAGGGCGACAGAGTGAGACTCCAACTCAAAAAAAAAAAAAAAGAATGCATTCCCATGGTTAAACAACACAAAACTCTAGTTATTTTATGTTTCAGAGAGATATGTCCTGTATTGCAGATAGCATCTGAATTGGAACTCCTTCAGATAGAAGCTGCTAAATATATAGCCTCTCAATACCCACGGTCCCCCTTACCCCCACCCCTGATCAGGGTAGCAGGATAGAACTTTGTATATCGAGCGTGCCCACACCTGTTTACTTGACTGACTAGATAGCATGATTCCTGATAATGTGTATTGACTTCCTTCTCCTCCTTGCCCTTTGGAGAGAATTTCCCTATAAAAATAAAACTGCACCCCTAGAACCTGGAATTCTTTGATGAAAATATTAGAGCAGTTTGGGACTGGCTCAGTTTCCAGCAGTCCTTTCGCTGACAGCCAGATACTCACAGAAGAGCCAGACTGATCTTAGCTGAGACTGAAAACTCCTACCTGGCCTTAACGTAACCTCCTAGGAAGGTGAGGAGAAATTATCAGCAGATTTAATATCTGCACTTTTATGATGGGAACCTAATTTTTTCCTCCAAGCTTTTAGGATTAATTTCCCTCGTTTATAGTCTGTATGGAAATGCCCCAAGGTCCCTCTGGCCCCTCTAGATGAAATAATTAGCTTCACATGCTATCCAACACGCTTCCATACTTCAGTCCCTCATTAGTTTCAAATCTCAGTTTAATTTCCAGGAGAAATAGTTCAGGGTTTCCTGAGACGTAGCAATTGAATCTGACCGACCGCAGGGGGTCTCGTATCCAGACTGCCTTTTTCCTGGTTCTCCGCCCACTGCTCACCACTTTCCCCCCAGTCAGATCTCCACAAGAGGCGGTTTTGCTGCCTCTGTGTTTGCACGTGGGACAGCCCTGAAATTGCTTCCTGAAAGCCAAATGCTTCCATTTGCTCTCTTCCTAACGGCTCCCGGAGCTGGATTTGAAACCGGTGGCTTTCTGGGATAGGCTTTCTTAAGTCGATCTGTGGTAAATTGGGGCAGCTGAGCTGTTGGCTCAGAAAAAAATGATGCTAATTTGTGCCATTTATTCATTTGATGCTAACTGTATGCAAATACCATTTCCCCCCTTTGTTCCGATATGTTTAAAGGTCCTGTCTCTCAAAACCTTCAGTCCATGGTTAGTTATTTTTTGGTTCCAACCTTCATATGTATGCTGTGGGATTGACCAGTCTAGAGAAAAACGACTGGTTAAATTCTACTTTCAGCACCACGTCAAATAAATTGTAGATCTTGACGAGAATAAAACTGTTTGAGGATATCACTCTGTTATTGTGATAAGGCATCAGGTCTTAATGACTACTTTGGTGAATTCAGATGTTACTCTTTGAGGAAATGTAATAGGATAAGAAGCATTGTCTGTTTATTACTCTGGGTGAAAGTTTCAAAGTGCTTCCTGAAAAGTTCTCAAAGTTTGTTGGCTTGAATGTTAGATCAATTTAGATTTTAACCCTGCTTTTGGACACAGTACTTCCTTTCTCTGATACTTATTTTTCTCATCTAGAAATGGGAGTAATAATGCCCTATCTAGAGAGTTCACGTGAGAATAAGAGAAAACCTGTTTAAAGTACAGAGTGGGGCACACAAACACACCTCCGCTCTTCTGTACCCCAACTCCCTCTGTGCCAGGTCTTCATTCCAGAAAAGCAAACACTTGCGATGGGAGGCTTCTAGGTGACTTTATCCTAAGTTATGTAGTTTAGTTCCCTGGAATTAAGTTTCTTCCAAGGCGTTTCCATCATGGCTTGAAGAGCTGGGTTATTACAGCGCTGTCTGGGCAGGTTTTTTTCTCAGATGGGCTGAAGACAGAGCTCAGATAATCTGGGCTGAGGTCTCTCATTACATACAAGGGGAGAACACAACCTGGAATTTATTTATTAAACATTGTGTATTTATTCTTATATGCTTAAACTTCAGCCACCTTCGAGTTGCTCTCTGTTTGACGCAATACACCTATTGAGATACTTTTTCCACTGCTCAAAACAGTTTTTGAATTAGTCAGTCTTGATGCCTTTTAGTGCTTCTGCTGTTTTTTGTCTCTCCTCTTCCATATTGGCAAAATGTTTCCTTTTGAGGACTTTCTTCATCTGGGGAAAAAAGGAAAAGTTGCTTGGGGCGAGATCAGGTGAATAGGGAGGGTGGGACGTGGCGGTCCTGCTGTTGTTGGTCAAAAACTGCAGAATACTCAGTGAGGTGTAGGCGGGTGTTCTCATAAATCATCCACCATGAAATGGGGAAATGAGCTGAAAGAATCTCAAACAAAAAATTCACTTAAGCCGAATGTAGGCTCTTATACAACAATGCCAGCTGGTACACTGACGCCGGTGGGTTTCCAGAACACTTACTTAGCAGGGGAATCTCTACTACAAGGAGCCTACCCTCCAAAAAATAATTCCTTGGTTTTTTTGGGGGGTGTGCAGGGGTCCTCCCTCATATGCCATGCTGCCTTAATGGGCATCACATCTTTCTCCTAAATTGTTTAAAAAAAAAAAAAAAGGAATATGATGACTTATTCAGGATTGTGGCACGATAGCCCACTTTTCCTCTGAGTTTAGGAAAATAAGTAAAGGTGGAAATGTTGAGACGTCAGGAAGCCACGGGGAAGTAACAATATGTGGGGTGGAGGGTCAAAAAATGTATACTCATTTTCAGTATGATGTTAACGCAAAAGACGGCGTTAATCAAATGAAATCTAGCATCACCATGCAACAGGCAGGACGGTCAAAGAAAATGGCAAAAGCAGCAGGACTCGGTGGCTCAGCCTGTCATCCCGTGCCTTTGGGAGGTTGAGGTGAGTGGATTGCCTGAGCCCGCGGGTTCGAGACCCGCCTGGGCAGCAAGACCTCATCTCTACAATAAATAAAAAAAATCCGCCGGGAGTGGTAGCGCATGCCTGTAATTCCGGCTACTCGGAAGGCTGAGGCGGAAGGATTGCTGGAGCCCAGCAGGTCGAGGCTGTGGTGGCTGGGAGCAGCCACTGCACTCCAGTCTGACAGAGTGAGACTCTAACTCAAAAAAAAAAAAAAAAAGAAAATGGCAAAAGCATGGTTGAGCAAACACCATACCACCCATGGCTACCATAATTCAACTCCAGCTCGCAAAGTAATACATAGGTAACATCTCTTAAAATGTGTATACAGTTTTTTGACATCCCCTCTATAAAGAGGATATTATGGCTATAAGGTATGGTCTTGTACAGCTTTGCAAAATGATATGACTCTGCCCCATCCCTTGTCATGTCTGGGACAATTTTCACCTGACTAAAGTGCAGTGCTTGTGTGTGTAGTTTACATAAGGAACGGGAAGGGAGAGGTGAACCAGGTGAGAGTACTCCACTACTGCATCTGGGTATTTCTTTTGCATCTTTGATCAAGTAGAGATTACTTTTCTCCTAACATTTGAGACCTCTGATAACTGTATTCTTTGCCAAGCAGATACTCTGGGAAAAGCATGAATTTTAGTGTTAAAGAGAAAAAAACTGGATTCTGAATTCTACTATTAATCAGCTGTGTCCAATTAGGCAATGGCTTCAAATTTGTTGGACCTCGATTCCCTTTCCTTATGACTGTATTTTTTTTTTTTTTTTTTTGAGTTGGAGTCTCACTCTGTCACCCAGACTACAGTGCAGTGGCCGCTCCCGGCCACCACAGCCTTGACCTGCTGGGCTCCGGCGATCCTTCCGCCTCAGCCTTCCGAGTAGCTGGAACTATAGGCGTGCGCTACCACGCCCGGCTAATTTTTGATTTATTGTAGAGATGAGGTCTCGCCAAGTTGCCCGGGCGGGTCTCGAACCCGCGGGCTCAGGCAATCCACTTACCTCAGCCTCCCAAGGTGCGGGATTACAGGTTGAGCCACCGAGCTCGGCTATGGCTGTATTTTTTAAAAATACATTTGCATTGAGAATTAATGAGTTGGTATACATAAAAACTCAGCATACACTAGATGCTTAGTTTTATATTAAGGTTCATACTTTAGTGTCTCAAATGTGGCCAGTTTTGTTTTAGGCACTTAAACTCTACTCATCCTTCCCTGGATATATTGAGGGGTTTGGGTTTTTGTTTGTTTTTTTGCTTTCACTGTGTAGCCTTATTCATGTTAAACCTCCTACTCAAAATTATTTTCTTACCCAAGACAGTATCTTCAACCCATAGAGCTGTGTTATCAAATCATTTGCAACCTGGTTTAATACCTAAGTCCTCCAAAAAGCCTCTTGGACCAATTGCATCTTATGGCATATCACTTATTCATTGTTCTATTCATGTTTTCATACATAGTCTGAACTCATATAGTATAACCTTTGTTTGCTTTCCAGCTGTTTGAACACCACACCTATTTTTTCTTCTCTTCTAGGCAATAATTCAAAAGGCAGAAATTATGACCTAATGCTATGCCAATCAAAGTAATGAGACCTAGAACTGTTCTGATCACCCAATAGGCAACTGTATAATGCTTGTTAGAGTGAATTTACTTGATGTCATATTAAAAATAACTACAGAATTGCTAATTGGACTTGTCCTTTCATTTTTTGGTTCACACCTAACTTTGTGACTTGGGTGAGGTATGGTGGCTCACACCGATAATCCCAGCACTTTGGGAGGCTGAGGTGAGAGGATTGCCTGAGCCCACAGGTTTGAGGCCAGCCTGGGCAACTTGGCAGGACCTCATCGCTACAATAAATAACAAAATTAGCCGGGCGTGATGGCGCATGCCCATAGTTCCAGCTACTTGGAAGACTGAGGTGGAAGGATCACCTGAGCCGAGCAGGTCGAGGCTGTGGTGGCCAGGAGTGTGCCACTGCACTCAGCCTGGGTGACAGATTGAGACATCGACTCAAAAAAAAAAACAAACAAAAAAACGTTGTATCCTTGTGGCTTACTTTAGACTAGTCTGGCTGAGAATAGTGGATCTTGATTTTAAATTGTCATTATTATCTATCAAGGCCAGCAAAGCAATTAGTTTTCCAATATCAGACTGAATCTTGAGCCAAAGTTTGGCTTCTGAAAGAGATGAAGATAGAATCTGGTTGCCCTAGGCAGAGATTTGCTCCAGCTCCTGGTCCACTGATATGCAGTGAAATAAAGTGACTTTAGGACTACACTCCTGTGCCCTATCTTGCCTAGTAGCCAGTGAATGATACAGCAAATTGGGAGATGCTAATGTAATAGACTCTCCCCAAACAAATAAAACATTTTGAGTCGATGTGAAACTTCAACTTCAGTTGCCATGGTAACTCGAGTCCTCTTTCTTTTCACGTGTTGTTCCCCAACACAGGTCTTCGTCTCTGGTCTTCTGCTATTTTGAATCTAGTGATCACACTAGAAACGGACAAAAAGAGAGACTTGCATCAGAATCGCCAAGGTTCAAAAACCAAATGTTGACACAACTGTCTTCATAAGAAAGGTCTATTAAGTCATATAATAAAAAATCCTGTGATAGGGAAATAAAGGTTTTACTAATTCTTCAGCTCAGAGCTGGGCTTCAAGGACTTGGTCTTCTGACTCCTTTGCCATTCTTAGCATATCATCTTTGTCCTTTTCCAGCTCTCCTGGCATTTGCAAGATGGGTCCTGCAGTTTCGAGGGTCACAGACAGATCACCATGCAGCACAAAGGGACCTTTGCTTTCTGGCTCTTTTTAGTAACAAAGCAGTTTCCTGAAACCTTTTCCCTTGTACCTCATTAGTAAGAGTTGGGCCCCGCGTACTTTTTTGAATTAGTCCCTCTCAAGGAGAGAAGGAATACCATGATTGAATTGGACTAGCCAATATGCATCACTCTTGAGTCATGTGTAGGAGGAATGAATAACTGAACAAGATAAGGGCAGGCCAGCAGGGAAGGATGGAAGAGGGTTAGTCCTGTGGTCAGAAAAGGCCAATTACCTTTCCCATGGCACCGTGTCTGTAAAAGGGGTTTAGAGAACGTTTTCACTGAGAGGAAGTAAAAATAGTTCTGTTGAAAGATAGATAACAAAGATCAATTGACTTCTTAATCAGCCAAGTATCCTTGATGAGCAGATTCCAAATTCCATATTTTTGATTGCCCCATCGCTTCTTATAAGACTACAATATTGGTTCCCCGGGTAGTGTTACAGATCTTGCAATCTGGTCACTCCAACGCCATGACAAGGTTCATCAGGATTCCTTCAGTTTTTGCTGGAGACCTCTTTCTAACACAAGCAACAGTAGCAATACTATGTAAGGCCTGCTGAGGACTCAATGTTGAGTTAGTGCCAAAATTCTCAAGAAAGAAAAAGAAAAACTAGAATTGAGGGATATGGAAATATTCAGAAGTTTAAACCTCATATTGAGTTGTTTTGATTGGATGGAATAACGCGTGGATTATGTTCCTCTTCATGGAACAAAACATGATACTGCATTTCTTTAAAATTAAATTAAGGTTAAAGAACGACAAAGACATTATCGTTCATACGATGCATTTAAAGATATTGCTTGTGCTCTACTGGAATATAACTAAGAATGCCTTTAGTTGGTTGCTTTATGAAATGCCAGGTTTTCAGGGCAAATCCTATTAAGGGGTTTTAGTTCTTGTTTGAGATTTTGCTTTCTCCTCTGAGGCTGCCACTGCACAGAGATACCTCTGGACAGCTCAGGCTGTGGTTGGACTTCACCTAGAAGCTAAAACTACAAAATCAAGGAGGTCTGTCCATTTGTTAATTCTCTCCTCTATTCATCTGTCAGATATTTATCATATCTATCATAATTGCCTTCTTATAATCACCTGCCCACTTGTCATTTTTACCTCACTGGTCTGCAAGCTTCTGGCGAAACTTGTTCCTAGTTGTATCTTCAATGCCTGACATATTTACTGAGTGATAAGTACCCGGCAAATATTTATTCAGTACTTGAATGCTCAGTGAGTTTTAACCTAGAAAGAAGATAAGACATGCAAGCAAAAAAAGCATAATGTGATGGGTAGGAGCTGCCATCAGAGAGGGACAAAGATTTGTTGGAATTCTAAAGAGAGAAAGAGATCACAAATAATACATTTACTCATATTTTGGTATAAAAAAGATGATCTAGTTGCCTTGATAGTGCTCTGTAGTTCTCTATTTATAAGCCATAAATAAGCCAAATAAATCCATGGTTAAAAAATGTACAGAGGCCATGCTTTTGTTAAGTCCTGGCCCAGCCAGGTGGCTCTTTGAGCTCCAGATGGGCCATGTTTTCCTAAGTTCTGTCCCCCCACCTACCTTCCTTGGGGAAGTGAATCTCCTCTCTCTCTCTTTCTCCAATTGACTTTCTAAATAAACTACATTTTCCGATCTAAAAAAAATGTACACAGAGTATAAATGTTGACTTATCAGCATTGTTTATTGTTGTGGTTTACTCAATCTTTTTTTATTTTTTATTTTATTTTTATTTTTATTTTTGAGTTGGAGTCTCACTCTGTCACCCAGACTGGAGTGCGGTGGCATGCTCCCGGCCACTGCACCCTTGACCCATTGGGCTCCGGCAATCCTTCCGCCTCCACCTTCCAAGTAGCTGGAACTACAGGTATGTGCCACCACCCGGCTAATTTTTTGATCTGTTGTAGAGATGAGGACTCGCCAAGTTGCCCAGGCAGGTCTTGAACCCACGGGCTCAGGCAATTCACTCACCTCAGCCTCCCAAAGCGCGGGATAACGGACTGAGCCACCGAGCCCGGCTCTCAATCTTTTTTTAAAATATAGGCTGTTTGCATGAGTCTTTTGTAGACAGCAGTCTACAATCCAATCTATCTAATCTAACAAATGTTCTAATTTGAGTATCTAGACCCTTTACACTGAACACCTTTATTGATCTGGTTATATGTAAGACAACCATCTTGCTGTTTTCTGGTTGTTCCACATGTTGCTTGCTTCTGTGCTCTTCTTTCTTCTTTTCCCTTCCCTTTTTTGGGAGGGTGGAGAGTGGTGGTGATTAACTGAACATTTTTAGTCCTTCGTTTTATTCCTCTTTTGGTTTTTCAGCTATACCTTTATTGTTTTGGGGGTTGCTCAGTGATTACAATATGCTTTCTTAACTTGTGTCACAGTTCACTTAAAGACAGGGTTGTCCCCCTTCCTTGATCACATATCACAAATATGGAAGCCGGGCTCGGTGGCTCAGCCTGTAATCCCGCGCCTTTGGGAGGCTGAGGTGAGTGGATTACCTGAGCCCGCGGGTTCGAGACCTGCCTGGGCAGCGAGACTTCATCTCTACAATAAATAAAAAAATCAGCCGGGCGTGGTAGCGCGCGCCTGTAATTCCGGCTATTTCGAAGGCTGAGGCAGAAGGATCGCCGGAGCCCAGCAGGCGAGGCTGTGGTGGCCGGGAGCGGCCACTGCACTCCAGTCTGGGCGACAGAGTGAGACTCCAACTCAAAAACAAACAAACACACAAAAAAACAGAACAAAATGGTAATAATTTCATTGGCCACATCCCCATTCTTTGTCACATATTTTACCTAATGTATAGTATAAGCCCTAGATTACATATTGCTTTTGTTTTAAAGTTATTTGTCTTTGATTAAAATCAAGCGAAGAGAAAAAAGCTAATATTTTGTTATATGCCCATTGATTGATCATTATGAGTGCATCTCTCTTTTTCTTATGGTTGCAAGTTTCTGTCTTGTATCATTTCACTTTAGCCTTAAGAAAGTCTTTAGTGTTTCTTGTAATGTCCTCTGGAAGATGTCCTTGTTTCACAGTCATTTTTTTAAGGGATATTTTCACTGCAGAGAGAATTATGGAATGACCTCTTTTTTTCCATCACTTTAAAGATGGTATAACAGCTTCTTCTGGATTTCACTGTCTTGATGAGAGTTTAGCAAACATTTACACGGTTAGTTACCTGTATGTAATGTGCCGTTTTTCTCTTGCTGCTTTCAATATTTTCTCTTTATTCATTTTTTAATCCTTATTTTCTCATTATCCTTTATTTTCTCTTTACCCCTCCCCCCCTTTTTAAAAAGCAGTTTGGCTATGATGTAACTGGTTGTGATTTTCTATGTGTTTATTCTGCTTGGTGTTTGCTCAGCTTCTTGGATATGTAGATTAATGTTTTCTACCAAATTGGAGAAATATTTGACCACATTTTCTTTTAAAAAAGGTTTTTCTTCCTGCTTCATGCACTATGTTCTCCTTTGGGATATCACTTCTTCTTTATTTTTTTACACACTTTGCTATTTTTTTTACAAGTTACCGTGGCTCTGTTCATTTTTCTCAATTGTTATGCTTTTGCTGCTGTTCTTCAGGTTGGATCATTTGTCTGTATTCAAGTTGACTTACTTGGCCTGGTGCTGTGGCTCATCTTTGTAATCTCAGCACTTTGAGAGGCCAAGGCAGGCAGATCACTTGAGCTCAGGAGTTCGAGACCAACCTGGGCAGCATAGCAAAACCTCATCTCTACAAAATATAAAAAATAAATAGCTGGGCATGATGGTGCATGCCTGTTGTGCCAGCTATTCATGATGCTGAGTTAGAAGCATCATTGGAGCCCAGGAGGTCAAGGCTGCTGTGAGCTGTGATCTCGTTGTGATCATTCCACTGCACTCTAGCCTGAGTGACAGAGTGAGACCCTGACTCAAAAAAAAAAAAGACAGAAAGAAAGAAAGAAAGAAAGAAAAAAATTTACGTACTCTCTCTTCTGCTAATTCCAATCTGCTGTTAAGTTTTTCCATGATTTTTTTTTTTTTTGAGTTGGAGTTGGA
>NW_007087069.1:126960-149463 GCF_000164805.1 Carlito syrichta
GCCCAGGCAGGTCTCAAACCCGTGGGCTCAGGCAATCCACTCACCTCAGCCGCCCAAAGGTGTGGGATTACAGGCTGAACCACCGAGCCCGGCTTTTCCATGATTTTTATTTTGAGTTCTAGAACTCCCAGCTGGTTCTTTTTATGGCATTCATGTCTCTAAAACAATTTACTCATTAAGACTATATTTTCCTTAAGTTCATGAACAAATTTTTATATCTGTTTTAAAAATTTTTGTCTGTTGTTTACAACAGCTGGGCCTTGTTGGGGTTTGTTTTTATTGTCTGCATCTATTGTTTGCTTTTTTTCTGAGTATGGGTCATATTTTCCTGCTTCTTTGCATACTTTGTATGCAAATCATTTGATGAATATTGTAGATAAAGCACTGCAAAGATTTTGGATTTTAGTGTCTTTTTATTAAAGAGTGTTAAGTTATATCCTGACAGACAAGGAATATACTAGAGATCCTCTTTGATCTTGCTGGAGCTTGGTTTTTGACTTTATTAGGACAGTCTAGTAAGCAGTACAGGACAGTCTAGTAAGAACTACTCCAGACTGCAGTTGGCAGTCTAGAATAAGTAACTCCAATCCAGTAAGACTGGATTTACTGTAGTGCTGGTGTTGGCCAATTGATAGTAAATGTGTTAGGTCTGTGGGCCATATTATCTCTGTTGCAACTATTCAACTCTACTATTAAAACATAAAAGCAGTCATAAAAGTATGCAAGTAAATAGATATGCCTGGGGTCCAAGAAAATTTTATTTACAAAATCAGAGAGTCAGTCAGCGGACCATAGTTGGCTGATTCCTGTGCTAGATCATGGATCTTATTCCTAAGGAATGGCCTTTCAGTTGTAGACCTGGGATGTTAACAGTATCCCTCTATTCTGGGTGGGGCAAGGATCCAGTGTCTCCCATTACTGTGTGACTCTTTTTGTGTTGCTATGAAGGAATACCTGAGGCTTGGTAATTTAGAAAGAAAAGAGGTCTATTGCCTCATGGTTCTACAGGCTTTCCAAGAAGCTTGGAGCCAGCATCTACATCTAGTGAGTGCCTCAAGCCTCTTCTACTCACTGTGGAAGGTGAAAGGGAAACTGTGTGCAGAAATCATATTGTGAGAGAGAAAGCAAAAGAGACAGAGTGTGGGGAGGTGCCAGGCTCTTTTTTTTTGAGTTTTTTGGAGCCTGTCACCCAGGCTGGAGTGGAGTGGCATGCTCACAGACACCGCATCCTCGACCTGCTGAACTCAGGCGATCCTTCCACCTCCGTCTTCCAAGTAGCTGGAACTACAGGCGAGCACCACCATGCCCGGCTAATTTTTAGGTTTATTGTAGAGATGAGGTCTTGCCATGTTGCCCAGGCTGGTCTTGAACCCCTGGACTCAGGCAATCCTCTCGCCTCTGCCTCCCAAAGTGCTGGGATTACAGGTGTGAGCTACCGCGCTCGGGTGCCAGGCTCTTTTCAACAATCAGCTTGCATGGGAATGCATCCGGCAAGAACATACTCATTACGTGGAGGATGGTACCAAGCCTTTCAGGAGGAATCTGTGCCTGCGATCAAACACCTAGGTGACCCCTCCAACACTGGGGGTCAAACTTCAAAATGAGGTTTGGGAGGATCAAATATTTAAACTATAGCGATGACCTCTAGTCTCCATTTCATTCACAAGCTCAAAGCAGTCTCTTCACGGCCTCGTGGAGTCTCATCACACAACATTTTCCGCGAGCCCTTGGCCGGGATCTTGCAGTGAATCCCACACAGACCTGTTATACCACTCATGACTTCCCTCAACCCACGCATTTCTGTCTTGCCCTGAAATTTCTATTTCCATTAGGAGTCCCAATCTCTGATCTCTGCCCCTTCAGTTCAGCAGGACTGCCAGGCTCTCTGGGTTCAACGTCCCTATGCCATAGTTGGGAAATAGTACCTGGCAGACTGCCCTCCTGGACCTGGGACTTACGTCATGAATTTCCCTCATCTCAAGAATCTCAATCCCGAACTGCCTAGTTTCCAGGGCCTAAAACAGGTGACTTATATGTTTTATCCAGTTTCACCATTATTTGTAGAGGGGAACAATTCTGATACCAGTTAATCATTGGAGAAGTTATCCATTAAAGCAGAAGTCTTCTCTTATTGCTTCCAAGTTAAAAGCAGATGGCTACACTGTCTTGGGCCACTAAGCATATTCAGATGGTATTTTAAATGGTTGAAGTGAGGAAGGCCCAGAGCCAGCAGGGCTGGGGTGTGGCCCCTTTTATCCCATTCTGCAATTACTGAAGCCCTCTACATATGTTCAACCTAAAACAGATGCTTTTATGGGAGTTATACTCTTTTAGCATTTGAAAGATGGCTCCTAGTTAGAAGCTGGTATGTCAACAAGAAATTCCAGAGGATTATAATTGATTAAAACTCACCACAAAGTTGATCTGTTGTATATTTAATGGCATCTCTCCACTTCTTAATACAGCAGAACAGAAGTTTTAAAATCGCTTCTAAGTGCTGGGTCCTATGCTACATGCTAAAAATATGCAGGTGAAGATGACAAAGTTCCTCAAAGAGGAACTTTCTAAAAGGAGAAAGCAGACGTGCAAACAATGTGAAAACTCTGGTATGTCAGATTGGATGAGGTGTACCGAAGTGTATCCAGACAAGTTGGAAAGTGCTTGAACTAAGCCTTTACTAGTTAGTAGCAATTTATCACACAGCAGGTCCATGCACCTGTGCTGGACATTTCAGGCAAAGCAGAGCACCTCTGCCGAGCCAACCAGGGAGTGGAAGGGCATCCATGTGCCGCGTGCTTGATGTTAATAAGCAGGAGGTAGGGGAAGAAGAGACTGGATTGGCAAACAGGATGCAACTCATGAAAAGCATATTAGGGAATTTATGTTTTATCCCTAGACGATGAGAAGTCATTGGAGGATAGTGGAGAAGGGCAATGATCAGATAGGATCAGATATAGGTCTTATAAAGATCTAGGTGGGCCAGGCTCAGTGGCTCAGCCTGTAACCCCAGCACTCTGGGAGGCCGAGGCAAGTGGATTGCCTAAGCCTGTGGGTTTGAGACCAGCCTGGGCAACTTGATAAGACCTCTTCTCTACAATAAATAAAAAATTAGCTGGGCGGGGTAGTGTGCTCCTGTATTTCCAGCTACTTGGAAGGCTGAGACGGAAGGATCGCCGGAGCCCAGCAGGTCAATGCTGGGGTGGCCATGAGTGTGCCACTCACTGTACTCCAGCCTGGGCAACAAAGTGAGACTCCAACCCCCCCCCCCAAAAAAGATCTAGGTGGTAGATTGGAAAGGTTTAGTTGGGTGAGGGAGGGTACACACAAAGAGGGATACTTCAACTAGGGCAGTGGCCCAAGGTGGCAAGGAGGAGTTAGATCTGATAAATATTTCAGAAGGTAGTTTTGGGGGGTAATTGTATGATGGGCTTAAGTCAGAGAGATGTATCTAGAATGAATCCTAGCTTTTTGGTTGGAGTAATTGGGTGAACGGCAGTGACATTGACCAAGGAAGAGAAATGATGGGAAAAATGGGTCTGTGGAGAATGATAGTTGGAATGGTCATTGGAATTAGGTGGTATCTCCTTGATGATTAAAAGGCTGAACATTTTTCGTAGGTCTTCTTGTGAGAAGTGTTTATTCATACCTTTTGCCCATCTTTTAATAGGGCTATTTGAGTTCCTTGTAGAACCTGGCTGTTACACTTTTGTCAGATATACAGCTGGAAAATATTTTTTCCCATTCTGTGGGCTGTCTCTCCACTCTCTGTATGGTTACTTTTGCTTGTATTTGCAGATTATTAAAGCAAGTTGTTTAGCGTTACCATCTTTTTATGTCTTTCTACTGATGTAGTGGGAATGTCCTCTAAACAACAAAACCACACTGTGGCTCCACTGCCTTAGAAAGACCTAGAAGGCAATCTGGTTTATTCGTCAATGTTTTGATCGATTGATTTCTGCAGTTCATTCCATCTAAGGAACATGTTCCTCATCCTTTAAATGGATGTAGCACACCAAATTAAATCATGCCTCCCTGTCTTATAACTGGCCTGTGATGGTGATATTTTGGGTTTTCCTGTAGTCTCTTGAAGACTGAATATCAAGTCAAAGTAAATAGAGTAGAATGTCAACAAATAAGCACTTTTAATAAAAGAAAATGCATATTAAAAGTGACATTTCAAATAGGATTATAGGCTGGACAGATAGATTCCCCCATCTTAAAATTTAAAAATGAGATAAATAATATAAACACATTGTCATTGGGGGCAGCAGAGTCCGTCTGGTTGCAGACAGAGCATCTCTAGGGTCTCTGGTTGACATCCACAGGAACTTTCTGCAAGAAGCACATTGTCTGTTGCAGGCAAGGAAGCAGTCTGGGGGAAGTCCTGAGCCTGCCACTGGAAGCTCTGTTGTTATTGATTCTGGCATTTAGGCAAATTCCAGTGGCATCTCAGGGCCCCAAGTCTGAGAACAGGATTCCTGTAGGGACTCTAACTGCCTTTGGCTGTGACACACCTTTTGGCAGATGCTCTCAACAGTTGTCAGTTTCAGTTTCAGTGTAGAAATAGATGATTTATCATTCCCTGAAAGTTGGTGTGTGTGATATTGAAGGAGACTCTGATGGACAACTTGCTGCAGATTTACGCATGTAGACCAGGGTTGAAAGTGAGAAGCTTGCCTCTAGCCCCCTTGAAAAGAAAACGTTCCTTCCAAAAGAATAACTTCGTTGACACACAACACACAGAAATAGATGAAATATGAAAGTTTTGTGGGAAAATATACAGATCAAAGTTTTCGTGTACACAATAGGTGCTCAATGTTTGTGATATGTGATATGGGGATTTAAACCTGAGTGGAATGAACCTCTACAAGACAAAGGCTAATTCTTCCTCTGACATTTTCACCTTCTCTGATAGAGTTTAATGTAGCTAAAAGTGTGTCCACATAAAAATGCCTTGTCTTCACTGTGAATTACAAGGCATTGTGTTGGGGTCCCATCTGTAAAGTCAACTGGAAGAAAGTTGAAGAAGAAGAAAATGTCATTGAACTTTTTACTGTACTGGACAATGGTTATTTGGGAGTTTTTTTAACTGAGTCCCATAAATTATAGAAAGTCATTTAAGAAACGTAACTCTAGATAAGTCATCTTAACAAGGAAGTACCAACTTCTTTCTCTCTTTGAGCCATGCCATTGGGGGTTAATTAGAAATGTCAAATGACTAATTGTTAGTTCGTGGACTAAATTCAGATGACCTTAATATAATTTAAAAGCAGAATTACATAATTTTAGAGCAGATGAAAAATTATAGTCCAATGATTATTATTTTATATCTCATAGCTTCTTGGAGGCACTATGGGTAAGGCAAGAAATTGAGGATTATGAGGAGAAATAAAAAGAGATGATACTCCTCATCCCACTTTCCCAGGACATGCCTGGACTTTCTTGTGAGGCCAGTGAAGCACTGAGTCTGTAAACTAGAAACCAGGCTTAGCTACGTCCTTTCAGATGTTTGAAAATCAGTGTAGCATGAATCTACTTTCTTCCAGTGGAGGAAGAAAAACAATGAAGAGACTGAGAAACCACCAAAAACACACATGTCTCCATGAGTCTCCCTCCTCTTTTTCTTCCCAGGCTCCGCAATCTTCTAGGCTACTGGAACTGGACTTTGTGGATTGGAGCTTCCCACAACTGGAGGCTTCTGGTCTTGTCTGATGAAGTTTTCCAACTTGGTCCAGACTGCTGGCAAAAGATACCATCTTGTAGTAACTCTTTCTGCACTTGACAAAGGAGATGGAAGTGAACGCATGCATATATCTACAAGAATCAAAGTGTAGGTGGAGGGTCGAGGGGACAGCGTCTTCATGTTATCGTCTAACACCAATATTTATGGAATCAGGACAATAGGACCCATTTATCCTGTTTTTGAGGAAGGTGTAAAAAGTGATGCTGTCTTTGAAATAAGGTTGAAAAACTCTGTCAGGGGTATAGCCATCTCATTTTTGACTCCGCCACTTTGAAAAACCAACAAACAGAAGTTTTGTACACTTTCTCTATTGATATGAATGGCAATATCTCTAGCTTCCCAGGTAGGCTCTGTCCTTGATTCCTTTTTTTCTCTTTTTCTTTTTTTGAGTTGGGCTCTCACTCTACTGCTCAGGCTGGATGGACAGCATTGGCACCAGAGCAGCTTACCAAAACCTCGACCTCCTGGACTCAGGCCATCCTTCTCTTTTAGCCTCCCTAGTAGCTGGGACTATAGACCCATACCACCATGCTAGGCTAATTTTTCTGCTTTTTTGTAGAGACACAATCTCATTAGGTTGCCTAGGCTGTTCTCAAACTCCTGGACTCAAGCAATCCTCTTGCCTTGGTTTTCCAAAGTGCTGGGATTACAAGCATGAATGACAACACCAACCTGTGTCTTTGATTCTTGAGGTGTAGTTTTTCTTGAATGTTGTCTCAAAGGAGGATCTTGACATCCAAATGGATGTGAATTCTTTTTTTTTTTTGAGTTGGAGTCTCACTCTGTCGCCCAGGCTGGAGTGCAGTGGCACGCTCATGGCCACCCCAGCCTCGAACCGCTGGGCTCCAGCGATCCTTCCGCCTCAGCCGTCCAAGTAGCTGGAACCACAGGCACGTGCTACCACTTCTGGCTAATTTTTTTTTAATTGTAGAGACAAGGTCTCACCAAGTTGCCTGGGCTGGTCTTGAACCCGTGGGCTCAGGCATTCCACTTGCCTTGGCCTCCCAATGTACTGGGATGACAGGCTGAGCCACTGAGCCTGGACGTAAATTTTTTTTTTTTATAAGGAGCTGGGTGGGCTTTATGGAAAGGTGATCTTTGCAATATGATCCCCATCAGAGAAAGAACTTGGATTCTGAGCTTAACTATATCGCACTAACTTCAAAGGACAGCATAATTGCCCTGGGACCTTGGTGGCCCGGCTTTGTGATTGTAGCCCCCTTGGGATCCTGGCTTTCCTGGGTGTGATGTTTGAGAAACACCCTACAATTCCAGTGTGAGGCCTTCCCTAGTTCTGTGCTAGGCTGTTTTGTGGCCCTTTGTCATAACATCAGGGCTGTGATGGGGTCAGGTCACACTCAGAAGCTTGCCTGCGCCAGGGGATACTCCAATAGGAGGCTTTCAAGGAATTGCTTAGAAAATGATGGTTTTGTTGAGGACAGATAGTTCTAAGGAGACACACCCAGTAGCCTGGTGGGGAAGGTGGTGGAAGACACCGAATATATCCCCATCATTCCTGCTACTGTACAGTTTTATTTATGAGAGTTTGGGTCATATGAGGCTTGGCCAAGAAGACACCTCATGGGTGGAGTGATACTCACCTCACCTAACCACAACTCTGGTATGTGGAGACACCCCGAGGAGGATGTGTGTGTGGAGAAGGCAGGCAAGGATGCCACACCCTGATCCAGCTTCCCTTACTGTGAGAACACAAGGAAGAGTCTCTGGAAATCAATCTTGCTTTCCCAGAGATCGGCCACTACCAGCTTGGTATATATTAGAGGAGGAGAGAAATGACACATGAGAATGTTTTTGTGGGGAGTTGGAACCTTTATCCTCTTCAGATAGCTTGAAGTGGTTCAGATATCATGGGGCCTTGAACTCACTGGCATATGAGACTTGGGCAAGAAATTGTTGGTTGTAGTCTCCTTTCAGACATGAGCTGAGATAATTTGACAAATGAACTCGATTTTGAGTTCTATCTCCTGGACATGCAAATTTGGCTAATTGGTAACATTTGCAAGGCACTTTTTATGTGTTGGGCCAGCCTGTAAGTACTTTAAAAGCAGTGTGTTTCTTATCCCTTTTATAAGGCAGGTCCTGCCATTTTCTCCCTTTGAAAAACGAGGAAACCAATACCCAGAGAAGTCCAGAGAATTGTGCATGATAGATTGTATTTGTAAGAATAAACAAAGTCACGCCATGGTAATCAAACCTCACCCATAACTCTGAAAGTCCACCTACAACCCTGAGATTCTGCGGCCAAAATAACAAGAGTTTATTCCTTGCTTATGTACAGGCCCATGTCATCACTCAAAGACCTAGGATGAGGGCGGTTTTACCATCCTGAAATGTCACATTCTGGGAACATGGCTCCCTGTTGCCACATCAGTGCTGGAGAGTCTCTCGCTGGCAGTACTACTCTGGAAATGACACACATCACTTCTGTTCACAGTTTGATGGCCAAGCCTAGTCCCACGGTTCTACTGGTAAGCTGGTGAGCTGGGCCTGCTCCCTTACCTTCATGAGGATGGAACCAAAATGGCTGACAAGTAGAAGTGACTGTCTGAGACAGACTGTGAACTCTTTACTCTGTGATACTGAGCTTCAGAAGAATACTTTTGTGCTTGGATCAGTGGTCCAAAGTTGCTGTGTGGGCTTGGTAATTTGTTTTTCCCATCCTTAATGTCACCATACCTGCTGCTGGATACCAAGGAGGACAATCAGCACCTCCTCTCAAGGGTCCTTCTGGCCTCTACCTAACTCTGCAGTGTTCAAGTGTTCAACACTAATACAAAGTGCCCTGTGACCTGTGTTTAACCTTTGGGATTCGTTTAACCAGCACCCACACAGCTGGGAATCACTGAGTCACGGGAGAAGTTGCTGCTTGCATCTTCTGTGCCTGGAAATGAGATTTGTAGGGCAGAGTGCGTTGCCTCCTACACCTCTGGCAGGTTCCCATGGCCCTGTGAATTCCTGTGGCAGAAGCTTGTGAAGTGTATCTCTGATGTCCCAGAAAAGCATTTAACAAACGTCAACATCTGTAGATGGCAGGGTACCGTAGGCTCAGACCTGGATGGGATGTCCATGCACATCTTAACAGGAGTCTTCATCACATTTCTGGATAAGACGATTGGGAAGTGTGTTCATCAACCTGTCTCTTGGTGATTCATTGATTTATGGATTCATTTACCTTTCAACTTACCCTCCAGTTAAGGTGCAGCTTCAATCAGCCTGTAAGTGAGCAGCAAGAGAGACTAAGGGAAGTCCAAACACAGAAGCTGTTTGAGAGAGAGAGAGAGAGAGAGAGAGAGAGAGAGAGAGAGAAATCAACATAAGAACTATGGGGGGGAATCTAACACAAAGAAAACAGAACTCAGAACTCTATCTTGAAAACTAAAAAAAAAATATATATCTGAAAACCATTTCCTATAGGAAGCAGTAGAATTAAAAAACAAAAAGAAGCCAAGGACAGTGTCTCATGCCTTTAATCCCAGCATGTTGGGAGGCTGAGATGAGAGGGTTGCTTGAGCCCAGGAGTTTGAGACCAGCTTAGGCAACACAGTGAGATTTCATCTCTACAAAACAACAGCAACAACAACAACAAAACAACTAGCTGGGTGTGATGGTACATACCTGTAGCTCCAGCTTGGGAGGCTGACATGGAAGGATCACCTGAGACCAGGAGGACAAGGCTGTGGTGAGATGCACTCCAGCCTAGGCGAAAGAGTTGGACTCTGACTAAAAATAAGAAAGCAGGGGAAGTGGGGACCAAAGGGAGGCCCAAACTTTACCTGTGAAATGACCACTTATCCGCTTAATCCTGAATTGTACCCCACATCTTTAAAGTAAAATTAAATTTTAAAAAAAGAAAAAGAAAAAACCCTCTTTGTTCCTCCATATTATTTTTTTTTTTTGAGTTGGAGTTTCACTCCGCCACCCAGGCTGGAGTGCAGTGGCACATGGCTCACGGCCACCCCAGAGTCAACTTGCTGGACTCAGGTGATTCTTCCGCCTCAGCTTTCCAAGTAGCTGGAACTACAGGCACCTGCCACCACACCCAGCTAATTTTTTGGTTTATTGTAGAGATGAGGTCTTGCCAAGTTGCCCAGGTTATTCTCAAACCCGTGGACTCAGGAAATCCCCTCACCTCGGCCTCCCAAAGTTCTGGGATAATAGGCTTGAGCCACCGTGCCCGACCATTCCTCCATCTTTTTATTGTAACCTGTTCTCTCTTCTTGGTTTTTGCTTTTTGTTTTATAGAGCTTGCATCCTCAAAGTAGAATGAAGTCAATAAACAGAAAACAAAGAGGTTGAAGAGAAATAGAATAACTGCAAATAAACAGAAGTTGTAATATTAGTAATAACGTTAATCTTAGAGATGGCAAAATAATAGAACTGACACTGGAGAAAATGAAATCAGTGATATGGAGCATACTTAAGAAACTCCCAGACTGCAGAGAGAAAGGTTAAAGATAGTGAGAAAAATCAAAGAGGAAAATGACAAATATGGAGGAGAGAGAATAAAGACTCAATAAAAGGAGAATGGATTTTTTTAAAAGAAGGAAATAAAAGGCCCTTTCATTAATGATTATGATGTTAAAATATCACACAAGAAAATGCTGGTAAATCATGCTGTTAGAGGAACAATCAGTAGTTAATAAATCTCAAAATTTTAAATTCAAATAAGAAATTCAGAATTTTTTGAAACCAATTATGATAAAAACTATTTTACAAAAAAGACATAAAAGATTTGCATAGATATTCCTTAGTCAGAAGATCAGATGGTATGAAGATATACATTATTCCTCTATTATGCTATGATTTAAATAATTTTAATACAAATCCTCGTAGTATTGGTCAAAAGGATCCTTGAAAAAGTGATTCTAACATTTATCTGGAAGCAGAAATGGTGAAGGTAGCCAAGAAAATTTCAAAGCACTATTAGGATAGATTATAATCAAAACAGCATGGTGGTGGTAAAAAAAAAAAAAAAGAAAACAAAAAACTGATAGGCAGAGAAATGAACAGAGAAGATGTCCCAGAGTTATTTAATGATTCCTCTGCTCTAATTTTGAATGCCAAATTTAATCATAAACTCACTCTTCTTTATATACTAAGGTCTATTTTTGGGATAAGTGGTTAACTATTTGAAAAATAGTTGGCATCTTTTCTCAAAGCATACACCACAACATAAAAACCAAGAGAACTAAATAGTCCAATGCACAAAAAGAAAACAAAATAAAATGTGGATGGATAGTTCTCTGATCTTGAGTTTGGATTTGTTTGCAGATGTATAATGAGATGGAGAAAGTTCTATTCACCACAATTCCTTGTCTACTTATGAATGGAACTCATTTTTTAGCCAAGGTTCCTGTAGGCACTAAAGGGGAATGAGTGACAAACAGTGCCCTGCCGGAGACAAGGAGGAGACTTTGCTTGATTCTTTAACAGGAAAGGAGAGAGAAGACAAAGAAAAAAGCAAACAGAAGTAAAACAAAGGAATTTGAAGACCTAGTGATGTGTGTGCAGAGCGAGGGGGAAGAAGTGGCAAGGAGGGGACTGAACTTTCACCAACTACCAAATTGGATTTGGGCCCGGATTTCACCAGTCTCCAGAGAGCAGAAGGTGCCTCTCTAATATCTGGGTTACATGCACAGAAGATCCATGCAGAAAATCTCAAAGAGGAGCCACTGGTGGATTTCCTAACATAAGAATTAAAAATTGGGTCTGCAAACTACAACCCATGTTCCAAACCCTGCTCTACCTATTAGTATTTGCATTGTGTATCCTTGCTTCCCGGCTACAATGACAACACTGGATAGTTCAGATGTGGCCCACAAAGTCTGAGATACTTATTATCATGTGGACCTTCATAGAAAACTTTGCTAACCCAGCTTTCCATGAAAACATTAGAAAATAATTAAAAGGCAAATAGCAAACTTAGTCACAAAATGAAACCCTTGACACACATATACCAAAGCAAAGAATAATATCCTAAGTATATGAAAGACCCTCCCAAATTGACTGAAAAACTCCCAGCTGACAATAGGCAGAGGATATGAGCAGACATTTCACTGAAGAAAAAGGTATCAACATATGAACAGTTCAGCCTTCTTAGTAGCTATCAAAGAGCAACAGAATAAACCAGAGTAGTGTCACAGTGTTTGGCGTAAGGATGTCTTCTAAAAAATTAATTATTGCATTTTAGATTTAAGGAGTATATGTGCAGGTTTTCTATATAGGTATATGAGGGGGATCCAAAAAACCCCAGAATTTATTTATTAAAAAATGTATTTATTCTTACATGTTTAAACTTCAGTCACTTTCATAGTACTATTTGATGCAATATGTCCACCGAGACACTTTTTCACTGCTCAAAACAGTTTTTGAAATCATCGATTTTGATGCCTTTTAGTACTTCTGCAATTTTTTTTTTTTTTTTTTTTTTTGAGTTGGAGTCTCACTCTGCCGCCCGGACTGGAGTGCAGTGGCCGCTCCCGGCCACCGCAGCCTCGACCTGCTGGGCTCCGGCGATCCTTCTGCTTCGGCCTTCCGAGTAGCTGGAACTACAGGAGCACGCTACCACGCCCGGCTGATGTTTTGATTGATTGTAGAGATGAGGCCTCGCTGCCCAGGCGGGTCTCGAACCCGCGGGTCAGGCCATCCACTCACCTCGACCTCCCAAAGGCGCGGGACGACAGGCTGAGCCACCGAGCCTGGCCTCCTGCAATTTTTTATTTCACTTCTACATCGGCAAAATATTTCCCTTTGAGGACTTTTTTCATCCAGGGAGACAAAAGAGAAAATGTGCTTGTGGTGAGATCGGGTGAATAGGGATTTGGGGAAGGGGTGTCATACCATTTTGATCAAAAATTGCTGAACACTCAACGTGGTGTGTCCAGATTTTTTGTATAAATGAGTCATTATGAAATGGACACATGGGTTGGAAGAATCTCCAAAAAAAATTCACTGAAATCAAACGCAGCTTCTTGCAACGACGCCAGCTGGTACGCCAATGCCGACGGGTTCCTAGAGCACTTGCCTAGTGGGGAAAACCTGGGCTACCAGGGGCCCACGCTCCAAAAGAGAATTCCAGGACTTTGGTTTCTTTTGCATACCCCCTTGGATTGTGTGATGGTGGGGTTTGGGCTTCTGTACAGCTGGGGATCATCATTCTAAGCAAATTATCACAGAAACTGAAAACTGAATACCACATGTTCTTACTTATGAGAGCTAGACACTTAATACACATGGACATAGGATATAAGAATGACAATAACGGACACTGAAGACTCCTAAAGGGAGGGAGAGGGAGGGTGTAAGGGTTGAAAAACCACCTACTGGGTACCATGCCCACCACCTGGGTGGAGTAAGGTTGTCTTGATATGGACAGCTTTCTTCTTCTTCTTCTTTTCTTTTCTTCTTCTTCTTTTTTTTTTTTTTTTGAGTCAGGGTCTCACTCTGTCCCAGGTTGGAGTACAGTGGCACCATCACAGCTCACCACAGCCTCGGCCTCCTGGGTTCAGGTGATCCTTTGCCTCGGCCTCCTGGGTAGCTGGGACTACAGATGCATGCTACCAACCTGGCTAGTTTTTTTTTATTTTTTATAGAGACAAGGTCTTGCTATGTTGCCTAGGCTGATCTCAAACTCCTGGGCTCAAGAAATCCTCCTGCCTTGACCTCCCAAAATATTTGGGATTGTGGGTGTGAGCCAATGCACTTGGCCAAACAGCTTTCTATACTGTTCTATACATTAGAACCTTAAAAAGAAAAAAATATAAAAAGGTATGCTCTTTGATCTAGACATTGCACTTCTAAGAAGCTATCTTGAGTAACTTTTGGAGATACAAATATGCAAAGGCGAGACTATTCCCTGAAATAATGATATCCTTAGATTCTCCTCTTACTAGCTGAGATGACTGAGTAACAGGGCTCACTTTCCTCATTCTGTGCAATGAGAATTGAAAGTGATACCTGGTCACCAGACTGTTACACAGATGCAACGTGATGGCACATGCACAATTTTAGGAGGGAGACCCGTTTCATAGTAGTGACATGTATCAAATACTACCAACTCTTTTAAAAGTGAAATATTAGGGAAACAATGAGATAAATTCTGGTATTTTCTTATGAAGGAATATTAGCAGCTATTAAATTAATGAGTTTAAAGCATATTAACAATATAGAACAAGTTCCTAGTGAAAATAAATCAGGGCACAAAATTGTATATGCAATTATATTCCAATGACAAGTAGAAAAATCAGCAAACATATGTATGTGCACATAAAAGGACTGGAAATAAATATACCAAAATAGTAAGAATAGTTATTGACTGGTAGGAATGTGGTTGATTATTACTAGGTGTGTTTCAAAATTATTCTAAATACTGTTTTTTGTAATCAACCAAAAAACTAAAAAAATTTCTGATACTGACTAAGTAGGGAATAACTAATCTTCTCACATGACAAACATACAATTCTCTGATTCAGAAACCCGGATCCCTAGACCACTTCTCTCATCTTTACCAGAATCCATCATTCCTCAGGGCCCTGCCATGTGAATTAACCTGCCTGCTCCTGGGCTCCTTTATCCCACTCCTTTTCCCAAGAACATCTTCTAAGCCAACAAACCAGTTATCAGATGGGAATGGCATTCCGTCATTCCGGCTTTGGGTCCAACCTGAGAACCAGGAACCCACAGGCAAGCCTCTTTGGGACATGCCTCCTTGATGAAGCCATCATGGCATCCTTCTGACCCGTGTGTGTGGAAGGAAGGAATGTGTAATGGGGATTCAGTGAATGAATCCATTTAGAGAATTTGGATGCCTTAACACTAACAACACTTTAGGAAACAGGTATCTTCAATAAAGAGCCTCCCAAATGCCATCCATATGAGGTGGCGGAAACAGTGTCAAGAAACTGCAGGAGAGGAACTAGTCTGTAACACCGCAGAGGAGGACAGAATAGAAGCAAGTGGACCTGGGATGTCAGAAGGGAAGATAGGCCAAGAGAACCTGTGTGATGGCCCATTGCAGGTTTTTAAACCATCATAGTTTCTGCCATTTTGAGAACTGTCTATGGCCATTTTTAAAGGTAGACAGGTAGAACCCAGTTGAAGGACCGTGTGGATAACAGCTTAATCTTAGGTAGACTAGAAGGGATGAAACAAGGGAATTAATCTTTATTGATGGTCTGTGATGTGCTCGTCATTTTAAAATTGCTGAGTCATTAGATCGTCCAAACCACACCACAAATTTGTGTTATTGTGTCCCCTTTGCAAAGAGAGAAGTTGGGTTTCACGGAAACGACGGGGTTCAACAATCAGGTAGAGGCCGAGAAGGAACGTGGACTTGGGGCCTCGAGCGCTTATGTTATGCTGAAAACGAGGACCACCTCCACCCTCACGTGCTGACCCGTTCAATTATGTTATGAAATTGAATGTTTTCTTAAAGGGAAATGCAAGCAAGGACTTACAGGGTGCTTGCACGGCCTTCCAGGCAAAGAGCCCAGAGCTTTCTGCATCCCTGTGCCCAGTTCCTGTGTCACAGGTGGGCCATGATCACCTGCAGCCTCTACTCCACGGACAAAATTAGCACCAATCAGGATGACCGTCTGTCCTCTGTCCACAGGGAGGGGACAGTGTCTCGGCATGTGGAGTTTGTGCGGGCCCAACCAAGCTTCCCTCTTTGATGCACATGGCCCTGACCTTCTCGGAGGACCCTGGGCTTTGTGGTTTCTTCTGCTAGCGGTGACTCATTGAAGCTGCATTTTGCCCATAAACACAGGCAGCGAGGAACCAGATTCGTGGGTGCTGATGGGCCTTGGCAAAGGAAGACCCTGTGAGTGGCCTTGGGGAGTTAGTTGGGCAGAGAAATTCTCAGAGCCTTCATAGCTGTCTCGTTTGTGATTTATGTGCACAAAGCCATAACCCAGAGATGTGCTTGTGATATGACCAGTGGGAACTCAGCCACAGTTGTCCAGACCGAAGGGTTAGCCTTCTGGATGGGTTTCGTATGGATGCTGCACCAGATTTATCACAAACTGAATGGCTTCAACAACTTAAATGTATTGTCTTACAGTCCTGGAAGTCAGAAGTCTGAAATAGGTCTCACTGAGCTAAAATCAACATGTCAGCAGGTCTTTGTTCCTTTCGGGATGCCCAGGGAAGAATCCGTTTCCGCGCCTTTTCCAGCTTCTGGAGACTGCCTGCGTTCCTTGGCTCCTGGCCCTGTCTCCGGCTTTAGCGCCGGAAGCGGTGGGGCGAGGCCTGCTTATGCTGCTGTCTCCCGGCTTTTCGTGCAGGCAACATTAAAGTATGGAGCAGCTAGTATGCTCTTTTAGGTTTTATCTCTACCCAAGGTATTCATTAAGGAATAAGGAAGAAACACAAGACTTTGTCGGTGGAGCTGTATTTACCTGGTCTGGGGGCAGCTGCTGGAGTTCTTGGATAGTAACTCTAAGTCCTGAAGTAAAGTTCTTTTGCTGCCAAAAATTGCATGTTTGACCATAAAAGGGCAAGTTACTTATCTGCTGGCCACAGTGTATTCATCTTTATAATGGGAGCAATTCCTCTAGTCTTGCCTGCTAGGTATTGTAATGGTAAGTGAGATAATGAAAAAGTGCTTTGAAAAATATGTTGTTCCTCACTAATCATCAGGGAGATGCAAATCAAAACCACACTGAGATACCACCTAACTCCAGTCAGAATGGCAATTATCAACAACTCAAAAAGTAACAGCTGCTGGAGAGGGTTTGGCGAAAAGGGAACACTTCTACACTGTTGGTGGGAGTGTAAACTAGTGCAACCTCTGTGGAAAGCAGTGTGGCGATTCCTAAAAGCTATAAATATCAACCTCCCATATGACCCCTCAATCCCCCTACTGGGAATATACCCTGAAGAACTCAAATCACTCTATAAAAAAGATACCTGCACACGTTTGTTTATCGCAGTATTGTTCACAATAGCAAGAACCTGGAAGCAACCATGCTGTCCATCAAAAGAGAACTGGATTAAAAAAATGTGGTACATATACACGATGGAATACTATGCAGCCATAAAAAAGAACAAAATCATGAATTTCGCAGCAACCTGGATGGAACTTGAGTCTATAATACTGAGTGACCTCTCACAGAAACAAAGATCCAAGTATCACATGTTCTCCTTCATATAATGGACCTTGAACATCCAATGTAACACTATAAGAAAATGACTGACGGTACTGGGAAACTATGGGGGGGGATGGGATTAACAGTAGCAAATATCTGTCTGGGGAAGGGGAAACACCTCTTATCAACAGGGTGCCTGAATGAAACGTAATTGTACACCTAACCCTTAACTGTACCCCACAAAACCATAATAAAAAATATTGATTTAAAAAAGAAAAATATGTTGTTTAGGCCGGGCTCGGTGGCTCAGCCTGTCATCCCGCGCTTTGGGAGGCCGAGGTGAGTGGATGGCCTGAGCCCGTGGGTTCGAGACCCGCCCGGGCAACTTGGCGAGACCTCATCTCTACAATAAATCAAAAACTAGCTGGCCGTGGTAGCGCACGCCTGTCGTTCCAGCTACTTGGAAGGCTGAGGCGGAAGGATCGCCGGAGCCCAGCGGGTCGAGGCTGCGGTGGCCGGGATCAGTCACTGCACTCCAGTCTGGGCGACACAGTGAGACTCCAACTCAAAACAAAACAAAACAAAACAAAAACAAAACAACAACAACAAAAAATGTTGTTTAGTCAAGCCATTTCTGTGACCTCACCGTGCTTGGCCGAAGGGCCATCTCTGCTCCCACACGCCATGCAACACCCGTGACTCACCCCCACTTCTTTCTTTATCGAGTTTGTGTTTGCTCTCTTGCTACAGATTTTTTGTTTTTGTTTTTGCTTACACATTTGATTTGCCTATTTAATATACAGCAAGCTTCATTATAAGGAGAACATCAGTGGTCACTCCATGAATAGGTAGCAAATAAAGAATGGGCAGAGAAAGCACAAAGAAGAGAGGACACTTCCTCCCCACTGCCCTCCAGTGGAGGAAGCTCCACCCTCTTGGGAGATGTGTTGGCCGTCATCTCCAGTCTGAAGCCTTCCTAGCAGACAGAAGGGGACAGTCTTAGGAAACCACGTGTACTCCCAGCCTAGGTCATGGGGGCTTGAGGGCCACCCCTGATGCCCGGTCTCCCTTGGCACAGAAGAAAACACCATGCCCCCCATGCGTTTGAATCTCAAGGCAACTTTGTAAAAAGAGTCCTAAATTTGTTCACCAGTGAGGCACCGTGTTATTTCAGGCTCACTTGCCCATTGCCTTTCGGCCACGCACTCATTTCTAGCGAGCACACAGTAGGGCCCCAAGAGAACGCTTGGCTTGAATGGATGAGTGCGGGAGTAACGTCTTGCTGGACAGCACAGAGAAAAGCCAAGCAAACACCAAAGCATCAGTGTTGATGATGACGGATGGCTTCAGTACTCCAGCCCACTCAGCAGTGTTGCCCTGGGGTTTTGTTGTAACCCTGCTCTCCTGGCTGTGCTACCAGGGCTCATGGGGTAAACCTGGTCGGGCTCCAAAGGAAGGAGCTCAGCACGCAGACCAGACTCGTCGTGGGACCTGCCTGCTGGCCACAGCCGTCGCTTCTGAAGCCTTCGAGAGTCGTGAAACAAGCACTCGGCACCCTCTGCGACTGCCCTTCTGGGCTCCCTTCCATTCCTGCTCCCGGCCTCTCCCTGGAACTGGGCAGTGGCTGCTCCTGGCCAGGAAAAAGGAACCTCCTGTGAGTCAGGGCTGAGTGAGTAGCAGTTGCTTCACCCGCAGCCCCCGGGGCTTGGAGAGCGCCCTGCTTTGTCCGCATGAATCTGCAGCGCTTGGGCCAGCACAGCAGTGGCGCAGTTTGATGTGAATAAGCAAAAACAAACAACGAAAAAGGTTTCTTCAGATTAGATTTAATTGAAAACAACCATCCGCGGCTCCTTTTGGACAGCTTCTACAGTCCGGGGGTCCAGGGTACTCTTCTGAGTCAGAGAAGGGAGAGGAGGCTGGCCCCCAAATCCAGAAGTGGGGGCCGGAGCCCGGGAGCTCAGAACTGCAGGTCTGTAGAAAGATGTGGGCCTCTGAGCCGCCAGCCAGACCAGTCTCCCCGCATCCACTGCTCAAATGGAAGGAAACAGAGGAAGCTGGGCCAGCAGGGGTGTGGGGGAGCCAGGGAGGGAGGCCACGGCGCTCCTGCCCCAGCAGACACCCGCAGGCTGAGCAAGGGAGCTTCCCTTCCAAACGCTCAAGGCTCACAGGAGGAAAAGGATCTTGCAGAGGAGCCAGGAAGGCAGTACTGAAGCTGCTGCTGGCTTGGGCAGGCATGGGGCGGGGGCTGCCCGCTCTCCCACCCGCTGGCGCAGTGGGAATCCCATGGCCTCTCTGACATCATGGATGAAAACCAGCCCTGGCTTTCAAGTGTTGGGGCGGCCCCGCCCAGCTCAGGCCGGCCAGCTGGACCCTCCCAAAACGGGTTCTCTTTTGTCAACTACCTTTTATAGAACTATAAAACCCAAAGTTCAAGTACGAACCCTTAGATCAGTCATCAAAAAAGACAGACTTCGCCTCCCGGACTCTTCTTACCTCTATCCCTGCTTTGTGGCTGCCTCCCTTCGGCGGAGCAGTGAGGCTGCTGGCTTCTGTCTTGCAGCCCCATAAAGATCCCACAACCCCAACAGGCATATTACCCGCCTGGGAGGGGGTTCTGGATCAGTGCTTTGGAATTAGGGGGAAAGAAAGGGAAGAGGGAGGTTATGATGCAATCACTTGGGGGAAAGAAGAGACACCTCTGTAATAAAGTTGGAAACAGAATAGAGTTGGAAAACGCGAAGAGGCAATACAGGTCCACACTCGGTGAGGCAGAGTGAGACTTTGCCAAGGAACTGTGACCTTTGCTGTTTCAAACTACCTCTCTAGGTATTTGACTCCTCTGGTCAAAGAGCAAGTGAGTAGGGTGAGGGAACACCAGATGCTCCTATGCTCAGCAGAGTTTAGAGTTGGCACTTGAGAGAAGAGTTGAGTTCCCACCTCCTTAGCTCAAGACCTAGGCCAGAGTAGGCCTGAATTAATAATGGCTGCACAAAGAAGTGAATGGCTGAACTCACTTTCAATGACTTGACAAAAAATTGGCCGAAGACCAATGCACAGAGTGCTTGGTGGTTCTTGGGTGAGCGAGACCACTTCTACCGTTTTGGAAGCCCCAGGTTTGCTCTACACACATGAGGAGAAAGGTCAGAAGCCAACGGAACTCACCCAAAGAGCCAAAATTGTAGCAGGGTAAGCACAGCCACGCCAGTGGAAATCATCCTGTCCCCTGGCCTTACCCTTTAAGCAGGTAGTCTAGCTTCAGCTTAAAGGATTAATGTGAAGTGGAAGGAAACGTATGTAAGTTAGACCATTCTTTGCTGAAATGAGATGTTATCTTGACCCGATAAAGAGACTGTTTTTTTAAAGGTTGACTACAGCGTGCTTTTCATCTCCTGGTCTTGAGATATTAACATGTATGTGGAGCATTAACATTCCTGTGGGTCTCTGAGATTATATCAGGCTGTTATATAACTGGCATTATAAGATTGGAAAGGATCTTAAAGATAAGACCTCGGTCAAGGTCTTTAATTTATGAATGAGGTTGAGGGAGGTTAAATGACTTATGTGCTGTATAGACGCCTACGTTGATGTATCTAGTCATAGATTAGTCTTACTATTACTCCTTTTGATGTGGGCTGCTGTTTTTATTATTTGACACCTGGGACACCAGGTATTGTTCTGTGCTTCAAGGAATCAGCAGTGAACAAGGAAGGACATTATTTTTGCTTTGTGAAGCTTACGTGCCAGTTGGAGAAACTAATTTTAAACACATGAGCAATGCAACCGTGATGAAGAAAATGGTGAGGGAGGTGGTGGTACTCCTTCCCTGGATACCACAGCCAGGGAAGGCCTCTATGAGCACGTGACCTCTGAGATGGGTTCTCTGTGACGAGAGGAAACCAACTGTGCAAAGCTCTGAGAGAATTTTCTAGGCGAAGTGCTGGCAAGTGCAAAAGCCCTGAGACTGGAACGACCTAGGTACAGGTTGAGTAGCCCTCATTTGAAATGCTAGGCACTATAATATGTGTTTGGATTTCAGATTTTTTCAGATTTGGGAATATATTCATGCACCTAGGCTGCAGGTAATTTTATAACATAATTAAAATGATTTTTAGATATGAAATAAAGTTTGTGTTAAGTACTTGAGCGTGGAATTTTTTCACTTGTGCCGTCATGTTGGTAATCAAAAACTTTGGATTTTGGAGCATTTTGCATTTCAGATTATCAGATTAGGGATGCCCAACCTGTATTTTTTTGTGGCAGAGCTAGGCCAGTGTAGCTGAGTGGAGTGAGAGGAGGCAACAGCAAGAACAGCATAAGAGCCACCATCTACCTCTACCCCACACAGAACCATCCGAAAGAAGGCCTGCAGACCTGCGTTTTCTTGAAACTGATGTGTCCTTTCAGAGCTTACCACTCCCCTACAACCCACGCATATTACTCTACAAACGCTCTCAGAGAGCATTCCTAGAAAAAGGCTGGTTACCCAGCCAGGACAACATCAAGATTCATTCCATCACACATTGCATCGTAGGTTCCCAGGAAAAGTTGGAGCCTACAAAAACACCTGTTACTCAGACCATTTTATCAGTTGATTGTGTCTCCCCAAAAGATGTGTAAAAATCCTGACCCCAATGCCGTAGGACATAACCTTATTTAGAAATAGATTCTTTGTAGATTGCTATGGTCTGAGTGCTTGTGACCACCCCAAATTCACGTTAAAACCAAATCCCCGATGGGATGGTATTAGGAGGCAGAGCTTTTCAGAAGTGATTAAGTCAGGAGGGTGGAGCCCTCATGAATGGGATCGGTGCTAATATAAAGGAAGTCCAAGGTAACTTGCTTGCCCCTTCAGCTATGTAAGGACACAGCTAGAAGTTGTCATTTATAAGGAAGAGGGCCCTCACCAGGCATTGAAACTGCCAGGGCCTTGATCCTAAACTTTTCAGTCTTTAGAACCGCAAGAAATACATGTGTACATGTTTTGGTTTTTGTGCCATGTCGTTTGTGGTATTCTTTAGTATAGCAGCCTAAATGGACCAAGACACAGATTTATTCAACTTAAGATGAGGTCATTAGGGTGGGCTGTAACCAATGTGGTGGGTGTTCAGATAAAAAACAATATAAATTTAGACCCAGACCAGACGTGTCCAGAGGGAAGACTGTGGGAAGCGGCATAGGTAACACAACACCCTGTGAGGACTGGAGTGACACAGCCATAGCCAAGCAACACCCGGGCCCACCAGAAGCCGTCAGAGGCAAGGAAAGAACTTTCCCCTCACAGGGCTTAGAGGGAGTTTGGGGCTGCTGATGCCTGAATTGTAGACTTCTGGTCTCCAGAAGTGTGAGAAAATAAATCCCCATTGTCCCAATCCATCAGTTTTTGATACTTTGCTAAAATAGCCCTAGGAAAAAAATAAGGCCTTTATCACCCTATAGCTGTATATATTCCCTCATGAAGTCGAAGTCTCCCCACTCCCTGCTCCCTCAAAACCCTTTCACTGTACCCTCTATGTCAGAGTTGCTCATCATCAAAGTGATCCACATCCTCACCCCTTTTTAAGGATATTCTCCTGCAGGTTCGAGACCCGCCTGGGCAACTTGGCGAGACCTCATCTCCACAATAAATAAAAAATTAGCCAGGCATGGTAGCGC
>NW_007087069.1:149483-248760 GCF_000164805.1 Carlito syrichta
GGGCGACAGAGTGAGACTCCAACTCAAAAAAAAAAAAAAAAGAATGTTCTCATCAAATACCTGCTGCAGCTGAAACCAGTCCTCCTGGCTCCCTGGAAGTCTTGGCTTCCCACTCAGCCTTCTGAAGCTGTGGCCCTTCTTTTCTTCCCACGGACACAGGGGGCTTTGGTGAGTTAAGTGTCTTGCCTGCTATAGATTCCATCCTCTACAACCTTTCTCCAGCCTCTGCACTGATGCCCAGCCCAGCTACTTTGACACCCACAGCACTAGACTCAGCGCCGTTGACTGCCCCTTCCTTTGGTGAACCTTGACCTTTCTCCTATCTGCAGACTTTGTGCCTGGGTCCCTTTCACCCACCACCAGCACTACACCCATCACCATCCTGAGTTGTTTCAATAATCCCACTGGCCTTCCACCACTGAGTCCTCTCTGCTTTTTATCTGTTCCCTCCCGATGATCTTGTCCTCTCCACTTCAACTACTTCCTTCCCAGGTCCTATCCAGTCATTCCATGACTGCCCTTCCTCCCAAATCCCATTTGTAAGGGTCTTGTTCTCCAACTACCGCCTACTCTCTTCCAGATAATTCCCTCTACTACCCCGACCTCAACAATTCTTTGCTCCCACCAAGACCATTAGCCCCTTGACCCTTCCATTTGACACTGTTCCCTCCACTCTTTCATGTCTTCCTTGTCTTCTTTTTTTACGTTTATAATCACTGTCTTGCATACGCTCTCAGCTTCTGTCTCTCCCTCCTGCCTACGGATCTAAAATCCTCCCACACTGTTTCAGCCTCACTCTCTACCTACCCTGCTCTGGAGTATGTGAATCCGGCTCTGAGAAAACAGAAAAAACAGGGCTGTCCGTCACATGCTGATTATTGACCACAAACCTCACAACAACCCTCCCCACCGTCTGCTCATCCTACTACCAGGATTTCCCCGGTTGATTCACAATCCCACTCTGCAAGTGTACTACGTCACAGCTCCTCTGTCCTGACGTTCACTCCCTTGCTCTCCGTTAATGACCTCATCTTCTATTAGCTCAGAAAACAGAATCAGGCAGGAGAGAATTCCTCACCCACCTACAAATGAGTCACCTCCCTCCTCCCTCAGCACGCATATGCATATACTCTGCTTTTCCTGCAGACTGCAGCCTGCTCCTATCTGAGGTTATTCCATTGCTGGTGGGCCAAACTCACCCTGAGCTGCCCACCTAAGAACTCTGTTGCAGCAGTAATCTCTCCTTCCATCAAGGGCATCTTTTGTCTCTTATGTCTCACTCCCATCGGTCTATAAATGCACTGGAATTTCTTCCACTCTAGATAATCACTCCATTGCCTCATAGTTTCTTCCAACTACCACTTATAACACAGCTCCTTGAACCTGTTGTCTATAACTTCTGCATTTCCTTCTTCACGGTCACCTAATGAGCTTTTCTTGACCCTGTCCCACAAGGCATTTGTTCTCATTGTTCTGCTCTTGTCTCAAGGCCTGGGCCAGATTTAAGAACCACTTCTCTACACTTTTCTAGAGCTTTATAACAGCATTTAGAAGGGAAATATTTCTTCACTTGGACACTGCCTTCTGGTTTCCTGTTACTTTGATGAATTCTCTTTTTCAATTTCCTTTGCTTTATGTCCCCTCTTCCACCCCTGTCCCCCCATATTTGCCGGCTCTCAGCCCTCTTCTCTTCTGTATCTGTATTTCCTAGCAGAGCTCACCAAAGATCATGGCTTTAAAAACCATCTATATGCTGATGACTCACAACTTTTTATCTTCAGACTCAATCTCGCCTTGAATTCCAAACTTGTATATTCAACTACCTACCAGACATCTCCACCCTGACAGCTAGTAGATATGTTAAATATAGCATGTCCAAAATGGAAATCTTGATTCCTGCCCCCACTACCAAAATATGCGTCTCCTACAGGTTTTCTCATCTCAGCAAATGGTGCCACCATTCTCCTGGGAGCTATTCAGGTGTCAAGTACAGGAGACATCCTTGACCCCTGTCTTTCTTTCTTATTGCACAGACAGATCCATCATTATGTCTGTTTACAGTGCTTATTAATGGAAGAAACTGATCAATGCGATGAAGAAAAATAAAGCAGGGTATGGGGATAGAATATATCGGAAGTGAGTGAAGGATGGAGGTATTATTTGCTAATCATGGTCAAGGGCAGACTCTTTGAGAAAATGGCATTAAAGCAAAGAACTTCCTGAACTACAGAGAGATATAACCTCTGCCAGGATATGGGGAAAGGGCATGCTAGCAGAGGAAACAGCAAGTGTGAAGGTTATGAGGCAGTCAAAAACACATTCTGTCTGAAAAGCACTAAGGCCAGAGTGCCCGATGAAGATTGAGGGGTGTACTAGCTTGGGTTGCCATAACAAGACACCACAGACTGGGTGACTTAAGCAACAGACATGCATTTGCTCACATTTCTGAAGGCTAAGAAGTACAAGATAAATCAATCTGTCCAATTCGGTTGCCAGTGAGGGCTCTCTTTCTGCCTTGTAGACAGCCACCTTCTCACTATGTCCTCACATGGTCTTTCCCAGTACATGCACAGAAAGATCTCTCTCTCTCTGTCTTCTCATAAGGTCACCAGTCCTGCTGAATTAAGGCCCCATTCTTATGACTTCATTGAACCTTTCCTACCTCCTAAAGACCCTGCTCCACGTATAGTTATATTAGGTGTTAGGACTTTGACATGAATTTTAGGGGGCAGATTTCAGTTCATAACAAAAGGTTATAAAAATGGACATAGACCAGATGATAAAGATCTCATTGGCCTGGGGAAGTAAGAAGTTTTTGTTTTTATTCTAACTGTTATGGAAACTAATGGGCAGTTTTGAGCAAAAGAGTATTATGACATGATTTATGTTTTATGGGTAATGCTGGCTGCTTGGTGGAGAATGGATTGTGAGAGACCAAGAAAAAAAGCAATGTGTCCAGCTAGAAGCTTATTGCAATACGCTAGAGCAGGAGTCAGCAATTTTTTGTAATAATGATTTAGATGGTAAATATTTTAGTCTTTGCAGGATATCCGGTTTCTGTCACAACTATTGAATTCTGCTGTTGCAGGGCTAAATCAGTCATAGACAATATGCAGATTAATGAGTGTGACTATATTCCCAAAACTCTTATTAACAGGCACTGGGTCAGATTTGGCCTGTGGGTCATGCAGACCCTTGTTCTCAATCAGAAATGATGGTGGATTAGCTTAGGCCTGTAGCATAAGTTACAATGAAGATGACAGGATTCGGGATTGCTTTAAAGGGAACTCTGGACAGTCTTGCAGCTAGTGAACTAATTATGGGAGCTAAGAACCAGTGCAGAATCAAAGTTGCCCTCTTGAGATCCCTTTTTAATCTTTCCACTATATCACACTGGTTCTGCAGGCATTTCTTACCTATTATTCCTCAGACAATCCTAATGTTTATATTCCTGTTGGGACGAATTGGTAAAGTAAGATTGCTACCAATGAAAAAATAAGCGTCAAGTCCACTTAGTGAGAAATAAGATGAATTCCACCCAGAGGGTTCTGATTTTCTACTAAAGTGAAAACTTCTCCCCAAAGCCAATCTTCCATTCAAATTCCACTCAGTACTCAAGGGACGAGGGTGGGCTGGGAATGGCGGGAGTGGTTTTCTCAGATGAGGAGGAATCTTTTATCTGTGAAATTGTCTAGAATCAGCGCGCAAAGTGCCAATAAAAAGCAGATGAACTTTTACTCATCTTATTGATTACTTTTAAATTCTTTACCTGTGATTCACTTTCTGCCCAGGGCACATGCACCCACTGTGCATGCGATACAGGTAGTTGGTCTTAATTCCACCATGAACTTTATATGTGGTATTAAAACAAATTCTTATTGGAAAAAAAAAGGATGAGAACAAGAGAGTGATAGAAAAATACTAGTTATTCATGACATTGGTTGACGGTCACTAAATATCTGAATATCTAGAATTCCCCAAGGATAGCAACTGATGGATACAGAGGAGAAAACAACAGCAATTGGACACTGTCTACACTGTTGCCTTGAACTGAATGCACGAGGGAGAAACTGAGAGGGTGGCCTCTATCCTCCACAGCCTTCCACTCCCACTTTCCTGAGCCTGTCCAGGTTGCCTTCCCTTCACTGGGAACACCCTGTGCTGTTGGGCTCCAGCGCACTCTCGGTGTAGTAATAAAGTGCACACTTGTAATGTTGGGCCGGGTGACAAGAACAACATGAAGTAACACTCTACCCACCCACTGAGAAAACCGAGTGTGTCACACGCTCTGTGTCATGGTTTTAAAAATATCTCCACTGACGGTCCAAGTCTCAGGCTGGGTTTGAGGGGTGTTTAGTGCCTAGCTGTGCCAGGTGGAAAATGTTTTCATCAGACTCCCAAGATCCCAGTGATGGACGTCTGCTGGCTTGGCGTGTGCGCACGCGTGCATGCAGGGATGTGTGCCTTAAAAACGATGGGGGTGGGTGGCGAGTTCTTTGCTCGCCCTCCTCTTTTTCTTTCCTTCTTAATTACATGTTCCTGACAAAAAGGTGTGGTCCCTGGCACGGCTGCCCAACCACACGGGGAAAAGAATTCTGAGGGCCTCTCAGCCCTCAGCCTTGTTCCCAGGACCAGTGGAAACATACACCCAGGGACCAGCAGAGAGCTAAGGCTTCTTCAGAATCGGGGGTGGAGGAGCTTCATGGGCGCCTGGAAGGAGACACTGGCCCTTCTGTGGGGTCCATCTCTTGGTTTCCCCCTACCTTGCTTCCTGGTTTAAGAAATGCCCAGCCAAGCCCAAGTCTACTGGAATTCTGTCACAGAGGAGGGGGTTTCACGTAAGAGGGAGAGCCAGTTAACCCATTTGTGGTTTATTCTTGTTTACTTTGGAATCGCCAGCACCTACTAGCAGGGCAACTTTGGCAAGTTGTTTAACCTTTAAGCCTAAGTTTCCTGACTTGTAAAAGGGGGATAATAATAGCACCTACTTCTTAAGGTTCTGCTGAGGAGCAGATGATGTGTCTCGAAGCAAGCTCTCAGTACAGAACCTGGCACATCGCATGCCCTCAAGAAATGTTAGCTGTTTTTGTAGCTTCAGAGCCTTACAGGCTACAAACGTGAGGCCAGTAAAGCCTCTAATTTGAATATCACAAAGGGAAAACATGTGGGGGACCCCGTGTACTCTGGTGCTCACCTTCACTCCAACTCCTTCAACTCTGGCTCTCTTGGTGTCACCGACTTTCTAGAATTTCTTCATCAACAACAAACATCCGGGTCTTTGCAACTGCTTTTTTCTCTGCCTGGAATGCTCTATTCCCAGACACTCTCACGGTTTGCTCCATGACACTATTCTGATATTTGCTTGAATTTAATGAATTGGAGAGACACCTTGCTTTCCAAACAATATAAAACATCACCCGCACTAATCCGATCACGCTCTACCCCACTTCTGTATTTTTGGCCTTTGTACCACAATCTGTATGTTATGTGTTTACTGACTAGTATGCTTATTATCTAACTCCCCTGCTAAAATGTAAGATCCATGAAAGTAGGGGTTTTGTGCTTTACTGTTGTTGTTCATGGCAGCATTTCTAAAATCTAAAACAGTGCCCGACAAAATATAGTGAGCATGCTCTAAATATCAATTAAATGAGCCAGTGTATAATACACACACATAATTCTCATTTTACAGACGAACACTCAGAAGCACACAGTGTCTGTCTTGCACAACGACACAGCCAATCAGTTGCCAAGCCCAAACTCACACCAGGATCTCCAGATATCTTTCCAGTTTATCCCAGCAATGAAGAATAAGGAGGGCACCATCAAGAGTATTCTGAACCTCGACTTCACCTTTATAACTTTTGACCTGAGAAATCTTTCAAGTTAGGTCCACGAAGTTCACGTCTGAACCATTGTAATCTTTCTTATCCTGGGTATTATTATCCCATTTGATGTTATATTTAAGATATTCCATCTATGTGGAGAGAAAACTTTAAGATTTTTCTTTCTCTATTGACTACATTCTTCTTGTTTTCTACATACTTCCCAAGAGTCTCATGACTTTCATAAAGTTCCCAGTAATTAGTAACTCTGACCTTGCCCCTTCAGATTTCCTCAAGGTCACCTTGTCTGAAACACAAGGAGGTCTCCTGCCTGTCACTAGGTCTTTGTACAGTATGCCTCATGCTGAAGGGAAGAGCTTTTCCCCACCAAGATGGTGTGGTAGCCCCTAATTTGCATGTATAAATATTCTTCTTGGCCTTCTAGGATTTTTGTCTAGAGGTGCAAATTATGCCAGTTCTTGAATCTGGGAAGCTGTAGCAGAGTGAACTTTGGACTATGAAAGTTGTTAAGCGAGATATAGAAAGACTAGATGAGTGAATGAAGCTTGAAGATCTGAAGACACATAAGATTATCATCATACTGCTCTTTTGTTTCTATCCAGTTTGAGGACAGCTGAGTTGGCTGAATATGCTTCTACTACAATCAAATGCTGAAAAGTAAACTCCAAGACCATCACTGGAAAAATCCAACAGGAAATTGGCTAAATGCTCACATGTCCACAAATCATTCCGTGCTTTTACTGTGGATAGCAGAGTTCAGCTCTGGTCTTTACCAGCAACTAACCTAGTTCTGAATGCACATAATGTGTCATTTCCAAAGTTCCCATCTCAGGATAAGGTATCATAATAAAGTGTATTTTAGTTTAGTTTAGTGTAGATTAGTTTGGAATGAGAGCTTGCCTCACTTTGCTTGGGATGTAAGTGTTCTCAAGACTGTCGAGGCCTGGAGAATTGAAGACATGGTTTGCTGGCTGTTGCATTCCATTTTGGACGCAGTAAGTCATATTCTCTTTACATCTGAAACAGAAGCCTGATTGTTTTACATCTGGGCAAAAGAGCCTGTGATCCTTTAGCAGCTTGGTTTTTTATAATGACCTATGGGCATTTTCCTCTGCCATTTAACTCATATGTAGTAGGAAAACAATCTGAAACTTTACTCCCTAGTTCATATCTTTTCCTGCTGCTGAAAGAGTTTAGGATGTGCTGAGTTAGAAAAGAATAAGTAGCCATCGCAGCTCCAAAACACAAAGATTTCATCAGGAATCTCCCTTGAAGCCAAGTTCATTCCAAGAATTCTCTTCTCTCTCATCCATCTCCTCAATTTCCCAGCCCATTTGCACCATGGTGTCTTTGTTAAGACCTGCAAAGAGCTGTCCCTCCAATAATGATGGTAGCCCAAGAGGCTGCCATCTGGTGACATCAGACCATTGGCAGAAACCACCGTGGCACTTTGGACGATATGCCAAGAGTTCTAGGAGCCAGTCATGAGGTGGGTAGTCCAAATAACCACTCCTCCCCAAGCTACCCTCTTCTGGGACAACCCCCACTAATTGGAGGCCAACTGTTTAGACCATACAAGCCATCCTGCCAGAAGCAGGCAGATGTCAGCACGTTACTCCAGTCCATGACCTCTCTTAGGACATTAACATGGATTATTTATGGGTGGGCCAAGATAGTTATCCTATATGAGCCTCCTTCCTGGTCCACGGCCTGAAACATTTCATATATATGTACATATATTTAATGACGGCACCATTAATTTTGGTACTTGCCAAGTTCCAGACCTGTGTGATCTGTAGTGGGGCTCTGGGCTTGGTTCAACAATAATAATTTTTAAAAACACTCCAAAGTCTCATTTTTCTGTGCTTTCCATGGACTCTACCTAAATATAGATATGAATACTCTCTTCGTGGGAAGTCACTCGCAGTTCTTGCCAACTATCTGCAAATGACTCTCTCTCTTTCAATTAGAGAAGGGCTCCAAGTGAGTGCTTTTTTAAGACTTGGAAGAGAATTGGAAATCATCATTCTCAATGGAGTTATCTTTGTTCATCTAAGTTGCAAGTTGAAATGCTGTCTACCCAAAACCGGTGCTGGGCCAATTAGTTTACCCCATGAGAAGAAGAAAATTGAATACATATAGAACCAAGAATAATAAAAGTTGAATTCTAGTCCTAGTGCTATCATCTGCATGTCACAGGAACTTGCACAAATTGCCTACTCTTTCTAGAACTCAGACTGCTCTTTTTTTATATTCTTAAACTGCTTGTCTTACATAGAGTGAGTGTCAATAATTAACTTTGAAGTGAATATGTACTGTAATAAAATATGTAAATTAAATGATACCTATTTGCATTCAGTGAAAAGTAAAGCAAAAATTGCTTAAAAAAAGAGTTTATGCTACATTGATCAGGTTTCTGCTACATTGATCATTGACACTATTAATATTTGTTCTACCTATCTCAAAGGGATGCCGCAAAGAGAAAGTGTGATCACCTAAGCCATTTTGATATGATGCAATTTAAAAGGGACTGTACCAGTGCAAGATGTTACATTTTTCAGCTTTAACTTTTTCTTTTCATGCTCTTCCACTTCAACCAATAGTGACAGGCCCCAGACTCTATTTCTACAACATCTCACTACCCAATACTGAATTATCAGTAGATCATCCCGACTCACAGTTCTCGATTTGGGAAGTACCACCTCCTACAGGATGACTTGAAAATGGCTGGGGGCACTGTGAGTGTTACAATCTGCTGTGTGTTGGAGATACCACTGGTGCCAACAGTGCTGTCCATCCTGCCATGTGTTGGCTGGTGCCACACTGCAAAGAATTGCCCCAAGCCCCCACAACCCTTCAAATGTTTTACTGAACATTCATATCAACCTGCTAATAACTATCTGAGGCTACAAGTGAATTCCATCTCACACATCGTGTAGTCCTTTATGTTTTAATGTACTATGAGTAGTCTGGAAATGCAACTTCCATGTAAATTGAAAAAAGAAAGATCATTATTTGGAGATTCCCTCAGAGGAGTTGTTTGCCATTTTAGAAAATCATACCAGGAATGGAAGCACCACCTTGGTATTCGAGCTGCCAATTAATTGCATTTGCCCTGGGGCTGCTACACAGGGCTGTGCAGTACTGTGCTCCTTTTTTTAGTAGTCTGTAGTTGCTGTTGATGCAGTCATGGGCACACATGCATAACTAGCTCACTATGTTGTAGTGGAATTGTAGCTGAGTATTGATATACTAGAACAGCAGGGCTGGCTTCACGAATGTGGAACCTGCTCTTGGTTGACTGCTCTATTTCCTTACTAATTTGGGGATAAGGTGTCCTCTTTTTCTCTTTGCACTGGATCTCACGAGTTATAAAGCCATTCCTTGCCGGGCTCGGTGGCTCAGCCTGTAATCCCGCGCCTTTGGGAGGCTGAGGTGAGTGGATTGCCTGAGCCCGTGGGTTCGAGACCCACCCGGGCAACTTGGTGAGACCTCATCTCTACCATAAATCAAAAATTAGCCGGGCGTGGTAGCGCGCGCCTGTAGTTCCGGCTACTCGGAAGGCTGAGGCAGAAGGATTGCCGGAGCCCAGCAGGCGAGGCTGCGGTGGCCGGGAGCGGCCACTGCACTCCAGTTTGGGCCACAGAGTGAGACTCCAACTCAAAAAAAAAATTTTAAAAAAGCCATTCCTGACAGGGGTTAGCATTCATTTTCTGTAAAGGGCCAGACAGTAAATACTTAAGGCTTTGCAAACCGGGGACTTATGTGATTATTGAAAATTTAACCATTTAAAAATGAAAAAAAAATCATCTTTTTCTCGTAGATAATATAAAAACAGGCGGAGAGCTGTATGGGTTAATAGTTTGGTGACACTTGTAATAGAATATATGCTTTATTATAAAATAATTTATCTTTTCTTTCTATTACAGGTAGGGTTTTATACTTATTTTTCTGGAATCGTGTACAGACTAGCTATATTCTCTGTGAATTTCATTGCAAGATAGTAAGTAAACTAGCCTTGACAAAAATCTAGGTTACCAAAAGGGGGTGTTAGATCCCATAGTGCTGTTCTAGACTGTTCCACTGATGGTTTCTCCCTCACTCCCGTTCATCCTACGCATTGCTGCCAGGTTAATTTTTCTCAAAATGCAGCTTTGATCATGCCACACCACTGCTCAAAAAGCTTCTTCGCTGCATTTTCTACTGGATAACTTGTGGACATTTCCTACTTAGACTGAAATTTCTCTGTAAAAAGTAGCCCTACAATTTTTTTTTTAGTCTTTATCTCCCACTTCTCCATCATGTCACTTCTTACCCAACTGCCTTTGAGGTATGTTCCCGAGGCCGGCTCTGGCCAGAGAGCTTTGTCCTGGATCCCCACGGCTCTAGGATTTTTCTCAGGGTGCTCCTTATATCCTGCACTGGTATTTGTTCCCCTGTTATATTTATTGGAAGCACTTTGGAGGCAGAGACTTGATGGCCCTCCAGAATCCTCAACGGTGACTTGTTAATAAAAAGCATTAAATAAATATTTGTACAATTGCGCTGAATTCTAATACTTTACTAATCTAGGGCTTAAGCCTTGAGATGTTGGATAGAACAACTCATCCTCAAATTTGTTTCAGATTTTCTTAATGGACATCTAATGTTGCAGCCATGGTTGCCATTTTTAGTATTCTGTTCATCTTTCTAAAAATGAGACAGACATGCAGCCTGATCCAGTTCTCTTCCTTCTAGAGGACATTTCAGATAAGCCTAAATCAACCAGGAATAGAGTTGCCAGATAAAATACAGAATGTTCAGTTAGATTTGAATTTCAGATAAACAGAAAATCACTAAAAAAATGTAAAGATGTCCCTAATATTGCATGACCTGCTTTAACCCATGTGGTCCAAAAAGGAAAAACTTAAGTTTCATGGTTTGGAAAGAGGTTTTTCTCTCCCATGCAGGACCTGGGTGAAGGAGGCTGATGTCGCTTGCAACCATCATGTGACCGTCAGTTTCAAGCTATAGCACATATTGGATGTGAGTAAATGTGTGTGTGTGGGGGGGTGTGGGGTGGAGTGGGAATTAAGTAACTGAGTTCTTATACCTTTCCTAGAACCTGTATTATCTCTTTACTTTTAACTAAAGAAACGAATATATTTTCTTTCTAATCGGATCATTTAAATCTTGGTTTTCTGTTCTTTGTAGACAAGTACCTTCTAATACATTTACTTTTATTTTGGTTCTATAGCCCAAGTTTCTGTCTCTTAGTACTAATATTTAGAACATGGGTTTAATTCCCATAAAATACAACGGACAGGACAGTTTTTCATGACCACAAACTCCTTACTTAACTTGTGTTAGCTGCTCATGAATAGGAACCGGGCAAAGCACTCTGTCTGGATACAGCAGTAGAAAATCCAGTCCTTACCACTGTACACACAATTCCAAGGTAAAGTCCCAGAATGAGCTTCAGGATGTGGAAATCTGGTTGCAACTTCTAATGCCCAGATTTTTCTGAATCTTTAGCCAGGCATCGCTTTTGATTTTTCTCTTTGCTACACTCATGCCTCTCTTAGTAGAAAACCACTCTATTTGCCTTCTCAGCTCCCATTCTCCCTTCTTCAAATAACAGCACAGCGCTTCCTTTTTCTTTTGGAAAACTACCCCTTTTGAATTCTCAGACTCTACCCCTATATTTTGTGGTCCTTTCAAGACGAGCAAACTGTTTCTAACCCACCTTTTTAAATAAAGTAGGAACAGAACACATTCCTCAGGACAATTGCCACATACCATCTGCAGGACCCATGTTAATCTGCTCTAGTAAAGCTACCACATTTTGTAAAGTAGCTGCAAACTGGTTACTTTGCTGTGGTCCACTGTTTGTGTTGAAGCCCTAAAACACTGCTTTGACGAGCTCAGCTTAATTAACATATACATTTCTTCAGGCCACAGTGATTGGTTCAAAGGTGGGGATGTAATCATGTTGGTCCAATGAGAGTGAATTCTGGGATGTTTGCCTGAGCTCATGGAAAGAAGTTTTTACTTTATGTGTGTTTTTGAACTAGTATTACCTAGACTTCTTCTTTTCTTTTTCCTTTTTTTATACTTTATTTTAAAGGTGTGGGTTACAATTCAGGATTAGGTATACAGGTGGATGTCATACAGTTACAATTTGGGCCTCTCTTTGGTCCCCAGTTTGCCTGGCTTGAGGTCAGTTACCCTTATTGATGTTGTGTTCCTACCCCACCCCAGCAGTACCCCACTACTGCCAATCCTTTTCTTATAGTATTATGGTAAATGTTTAGGGTCCGCTTATGAGTGAGAACACATATGGTACTCTGTTATTTGTTTCTGTGATAGATCACTAAGTATGATAGATTGTAAATCCATCCAAGTTGCTGTGAAGTCCATATGTTTGTCCTTGTTTATGGCTGTGTAATATTCCATTGTGTATATGTAGACTTCTGAGCACAGCTAGAGAGAAGGAAACTAGTAAAAAGAAGGCAGAGACAGCCAATGAGAAAGTAGAAAGTTCCCTCTTATTCTCCTTGGATACTATTTTCTGGCAGTATCTGAAGTTAGCCCCACAATGGGGTTTTTCTGTTATATCAGTCAATAAGATCTTATATTTGCTAAATGCAGTGTCAGGAAAGGTTTGATGATAAGTGACAGAAACTCCCAACATTTCACCTCTGTAACTATGCTCTTGGTTAAGAGGATAAACTTTCAAAGGAATACATTGTTATGAGTGAGCACCTACCATGCAAACCATTTGTATACTTCATTTTGCTCAATCCCTAACCCAAAACACTCTGCACTAGACAGAGGAAGGATTACAACTCAGAGAGTTTGACAAGTAAAGATCACAAAGCTGCAGGGTTCAAATTCAGGTATCACTTCTAGGCCAGTCTTCACCACCATGTCCTTCAGGTTTGTGGGGTGTTTGCTAGAAAATTCTTATGTAGGACATTTTGTGTGCCGGAGACTGTTCTAAACACTTGACATGGATACCCATTTAATCCTCACCATAACCCAAGTAGATGAAAAAAAGACGTTTTAAGAGGTAGCGCAGCCTGTAATCCCAGCACTTTGGGAGGTCGAGGAGAGTGGATTGCCTGAGTCCGCGGGTTCGAGACCAGCCCAGGCAAGTTGGCGGGACCTCGTTTCTGCAATACATCAAAAATTAGCCAGGCATGGTAGCGCGCGCCTGTGGTTCTGGCTACTCGGAAGGCTGAGGCAGAAGGATTGCCGGAGCCCAGCAGGTTGATGCTGGAGTGGCCGTGAGCATGCCACAGCACTCCAGCCTGGGCGACGGAGTGAGATTCCAAGTCAACAACAACAGAAAGAGGTATTAAGTGGCAAACTAAGTTTCCTGAAATCACACATCTAGTAGATGAGCTTGCTGGGTCATGTCTTCAATGTTTACATTTTTAGATCATGCAATAAACTGCCTTTCCTGGATCCTCTTGATAAATTAAGTGTTCAATAGCAATTTCCTTAGGCATGAAGGGCTTCACTGTATTAATCTTCAAAGAGTGACAACCAGAGATCAGATTCTACCTTAGGCCAAGGAAATCTCTATATCCTTTAAAGATGAATATCTCATAGCTTCACCCATGTGACTCTGAAATATTCTCATAGAGATAAGAAATCGATCAAGAGCGATATTTAAAAAGAGGTGGCACCTCAGCTGGCCTAGATATTTCCTCCTGATTTTGTGCAACCAGACAATTTCTGAGAGAGATGCCCCGAGGAGGAATAACCTGTGAACTCTGTACTCCAAGCACACTGGCAAGAAAGCAGAGGAGAGAGATGTGCCATTCTCCCGAACGGCATAGACATTTACAAATTGTCCTAGGAATGACTGTCTGCAGGATGTCTTCTCCCTTATGATGTTCTCCTGTTTGATATTGTTCTCAAGCATTAAAAGTGATACTTCGAAAATCTAGCATTTATTGAGTGTTTACCATGTATCAGTATGTTTTCTGTATTTTTAGCCAGCTTATCAAATGAGAACACAGTCCTAAATTGAGCAATCTTAGAACACATAAATCTTTAGCTGAGCTCACCTGCTCAGTTTGTAATCCCAGCACTTTGGGAGGCTGAGGCAATTGGATTGCCTGAGTCCATGGGTTTGAGACCAACCCGGGCAACTTGGTGAGACTTGGTATCTACAATAAAAATAAAAAATTAGCCGAGTGTGATAGTGCGTGCCTGTGGTTCCAGTTCTTGGAAGGTTGAGGTGGAAGGTTTGCCAGAGCCCAGCAGGTGGATGGTGGAGTGGCCATGAGCATGCCACTGCACTCCAGACTGGGCAACAGAGTGAATTCCAAATCAAAATAAAAAAAGAAAGAAAACATAGATATTCTCTTTCCATGGGCCACTTTGTGTAAGCAGAGGTAGGCTAGGTTACATGGAATAGAAGGCACTGCTCACTTTTCAGTAGTTTGACACAGCAAAATTGTTTCTTGCATTTTTAAAGTTCATTGCAGGTCCAGCTGCAGGTAGACAGGACAGCTGCCTTCCTCTGGCAGCTCAGCATTTCAGATGAATTCAATGTTGTGACATCTTCCTATCCATTCCTGCTTTGTTTTCTCTATTATCATGGCAGAAGAAGGGAACATAGACAATCTCTTACCCCTCAAAATCACACACTTAACTTCTGCTCACATCCTACTGGCCAGAAATAGTCACATGGCCCCTTTTAATTCAAGGGGACATCATGAGAGTATTATCCTTCATATATCCCAAAATAGAGGGGAAGAAAATATTGGTGAGTAATACTGATGTCTGCTATCTGCCAGCTTTGAACCTAGAAGGGTAAATCATTTATTCTTTTATCTTTAGAGCAACAAGATATCCAGTCAATCCTGTACAGTCTAGAGGGCTAACACATAAGAAATCTCAAAACCTCTTTTAGTAGCCATTAAACATTTTTAAAATATGGTCATTTATTGAGGTTAAATCTATGTAACAGAAAATTTGCCATAAAGTGAACCATTCCATAACATTTATTAAGTTCACAATGTCATACATCTTTATCTAGTTCCATAATATTTCTATACCTCCAGAGTAAAATGTACTAAGTGAATCTTCTTTATTTTGAATTCCTCTTATCTCCGGCAGCCAACAATCTGTGTTCTGTCTCTATGAATTTATCTATTCTGGAATACAATGTATATATACTGTATAGATCATACATTATGCGACCTTTTGTGTATAGCTTCTTTCATTGAATATCTACATTTTGGAGGTTCATTCATATTGAAGCACGTTCAGTGCTTCACTCCTTGTTATGCTTGAGTAATATTTCATTGTATGCATATATCACAGTTTTTATATCTAGTTAGCCACTGAAGGACTTATGGGTTGTTTGCACTTTTGACTACTGTGAATAATGCTGGTATGAACATGTGTGTATATGTACATGTTTGAGTTCCCATTTTCAATTCTTTCTAGGGCACGTACCTAAGAGTGAAATTTCAGATCATGTGATAATTTTATGTCTAACTTTAAAGGAACCAAAAAACTAGCAGTTGAGCTATTCATAGCAGTGAATCATTTCACATTCCCAACTGCAATGTACAAGAATGTCAATTTCTCCACATCCCCACCAACACTTGTGGGTTTTTTGTCTTTAATTCAAGCTGTCTTGGTGTGTATAGTGGTATCTCGTTGTGGCATTGATTTACATTGCCCTAATGGCAAATATATTTGTTGAGCATGTTTTCATGTACTTATTGGCCATTTGTATACTGTCTCTGGAAAAATGTCTCTTCAAGTCCTCTGTCCGTTTTTTTAATTGAATCTTTTTATTGGTGAGTTTTATTTCTTATATATTCTGGGTACTTGATCCTTAGCAGATATATAATTTGAAAATATTTTCTGCCTTTTTTTTTTTTTTTTTTTTTAGTCTAAGTCTCACTCTGTCACCCAGGCTGGAGTGCAGTGGTGGCATGCTCATGGCCACCACAGCCTAGACCTGCTGGGCTCAGGCAATCCTTCTGCCTCAGTTCCAAGTAGCTGGAACTACAGGTGCGTGCCACCAAGCCCAGCTAACTTTTTTGGGGGGATTTATTGTAGAGACGAGGTCTCGCCAAGTTGCCCAGGCTGGTCTCGACCCCTGGGATCAGGCAGTCCTCTTTCCTTGGCTTCTCAAAGTGCTGGGATTACAGGATTTTCTTCCATTTGATAAGTTTTCTTTTCACTTTCATGATAATGTCTCTTAAATCACAAAAAAATTAATTTTGATAAATTCTAGCGTATTTATTCTATGCTTTGTTGCTTGTGTTCTTTGTGTTTTATCTAAGAATCAATTGCCAAATCCAAGGTGATGAAGATTTAACTCCATGCTTTCTTTAGAGGTTTATGGTATTAGCTTTTATATTTAGGTGACGAATCCATTTTGAGTTAAGTTGTATATAGTATAGTATATAGTATGGGGTCCAACTTCATTTTTTTGCCTATGGGTATCCAGTTGTCCCAGCACTACTTGATGAAGAGACCATGCTTTTCCATTGAATGACATTGGCACCCTCATCAAGGATCAATTGGCCACAAATAAATGGGTGTTAGTGATCATTTTAATACATAATAAGCCTTGCGGTTATTAAAAAGCATTGTTTATATCACACTTTAATCTCTTAGACTTCAGTTTAAAGACATATTCTCTTTTTTCATGGTCTTCAAAAAAATGGAGGAAATTATAACAATTATAATTAGCCAATTTGACATTCAGTCAGCAGCTCATGAAGTAGAAGTAAGATACTTGATTCTGGGGGATAAAATATGAATAATGTACAGTTTCTGCCTTATATGAGTGTGACAATCTAGTGGAGGAAGAAAAACATGTATATTAACAGTCATGCCTTACTTTGACAGAGGCAGCAAGAAAAGAATTTTGACTGTGGGTGCTGGGGAAGACATGAAGTGAAGAGTGTGTGGTGGTGCCAGGGTAACACTAACAAAAACTTTTCTGGGGATTTTGTTTTAAAATCTAAAACAGGTTAGGTTATATTAACTTGACCCTTACAAGTCATTAAAATGGCCAAGATACTAAATATTCCCACTGTTGCATCCAGATTACAGTTATTTCATTGGCACCTAAGAAATTAAATCTTTCAATGTATTCTCCTAGTTTGAGTATTTTAGAACAAAACTCTTCAGTATAAAATACACAAAAAAATTAATCATACATTTGTCTTGATGTTAATGCAATAGGCGTGAGGAACAAAACTTTTGCTTGTAGCATGGATCTAGGTGATTTCCAGGTGAGACTGAATTGCAGATTTGCTTACATATGATTTTTTGGAGAGGGCGCATGAAAGCCCTATCTGTGAAAAAGTAAGAAAAGCAGAATTGGGCAAAGGGAGGGATTGAACTGCAATATTTTTTATTTATTTATTGTAGAGACCAGGTCTCACCAAGTTGCCCGGGCTGGTCTTGAATCCGCTGGCTTAGGCAATTCATTCGCCTCGGCCTCCCAAAGTGCTAGGATTACAGGCTGAGCCACCGAGCCCGGCCTATGATAGGCAACACTGCCCAATGACACTTTCTGTGATAATGGGAATGTTCTTTATCTGTGTTGTTCATTATGTTAGCCAGTAGCTACATGAAACCCCTGAACATGTGAAATGAGTCTGGTGTAACCGAGGAATTGCATTTTTATTTAATTTAGTTGCGATTAATTTAACTGTAAGATTATTAAATAGCTACAAGTGGCAGTAGCTACTACGGTGGAGTATTCAAGATGGAAGATATTTTAGATATTATCTAATCCAAAGTAGTCGTTAACAGAGGTGAATATACATATTTCAGAGAGATGTGAAAGAACAAGCTCAAAGTTTCACAATCACTAAGGGGGCAGAGTCAACTTTTTGATCCAGCTCCAGGATTCTATATCCAAGGCATCATATTGCTTCATTGCGTAACAAACTTAATGACTTAAAGATATGGGCAGGTTAACAGCAGATGCAGGACTAGGTTTTCCAAACTTCAGAAGTTACCATTATCACCAGTACTATAGTCATATTATTGAGCCTCATTATCTGAGCACCATTATCACCTCATTTTCTGAGCACCTACTCTGCTTTAGCAGAGAATAGCCAATATCTCTTGTTTTGACCTCTGTGCTAAAATGTCTCCCTGCTGGAATCCTAATAGCTTTATTCACATGGCAGTCCTCCATATCCATAGGATTTCTCTCCTATGCTCTGGTGTGCCTGTATCTTACTAAGGTCTCATTTCTCATCTGGTCTGATTAGCATGATATCATCAATGTAGTGGACCAGTGTGTTGTTCTGTGGAATGTCTCAGTGGTCCAGAACTATTTAAACTATTATCATGAAAGGTGAGAGAGTTAACATAGCCCTGGGGTAAAAGTATAAATGCATGGGGGGGACAAAAAAGTATACGCATTTCAAGTATGACATTCGCTCAAAAGATGGTATGAAGCAAATGAATGCTAGCATCACTCTGCGACAGGCAGGACAGTCAAAGAAAATGGCAGAAGCATGGTTGAGCAAACATTATACTACACACTGCTACCGTAATTCAATTCAATTTGGAAAAGTAATACATAATTAGCATCCCTTAAAATGTGTATACCTCTTTTGGGCGCCTCCTGTATTTCATGGTCCCTTCAGACAAATAAACTGTTTCTAACCCAACTTTTTTTTTTTTTTTTTTAATAAAGTAGGAGGAGGACACATTCCTCGGGACAATTGCCATAAACCATCTCCAGGACCCATGCTAATCTGCTCTAGCAAAGCTGCCACATAATAGTAGCTGCACTGTTAACCTCCAGGCTGTTTTTTTCTTTTTTCTTTTTGCAAAAGCCAGACTGGTGAATAAATAGAGACAAGATGGAGACCCCTCTTCAATGTGGAGCACAGCAACCATTAGTAAATATCTTAGCCTTTGTGAGCCAAGGCAAAATTGAGGTTATTATGCAGGTATTTATATAACCACTTAAAATGCAAACCATTTAAAAATGTAAAGCCATACTTAGCTCACAAGGTAGCAGGCTAGTTTGCTGATCCCTGAATTAATGCTTTCAATTCTTAAGGCAGCACTAATCTCTGCTGTCCTCTTCAAGACAAAATATTCATTTTGATGTACTATCTCATCCAGGAGAGTGGTTCCGGAGATTTCCACGCATCCTTCTTCACTTTGATAGGTCTTATCTCAGTCCCAGCGCTTGTTAGGGGAATTTGGACCAAATGCCAAACGTTATCTGTCCCGTTGCTACCCCGGGGGCTGGAGAAACGACCTTCCGGTGATGCTGCAGACACAGTGGACTCCTTGCTAGCGGAACTTGAGCCCGGCCCCTGGATGGTCAGGTTCCCATTTGCTCCCATTCTGACATGGGGCCCACGATTGTGCTTCCAGTGTGACGGTTGTCGATGTCCACTCAAACCCCGAGGCCAGCGATCCTCCAAAAGTTGGAGTATTTCCTTTTCTCCTGTGTACAGTTACCCAAGTAAATGGCAGTCGCCCCACTGAGGACAGACTAGGGGAATCATTACCAGTGTACACTTGTAGTGGTGTCACTGCATCTTTCCTCCTGGTAAATCTGCCTCTTCCTCAACCTATGGGTTTCGGGGCCGAAAGTAGAAAAGGAATTGTGGCTTTTTACTGGGGAAAATGGCCTCATCTAATCACTCATTGATTTATTTTGAACGTAAAGGTTGAGTGTGCCTTTGTAGGGTTCTCGTTTCTCTTGCCACGTTCTTTTAACTCAGCCCTTTAGACTCTGTGAGCCAGGACCTCTCGGTGCCCTCTCACCTTGCTGTTCATTATGATAATTGCATCCACCTGACTTCTGCCAGTTAAGCATTATCACCTGGCCTCTATTGTTTTGCAGTCGTGAATCTAGTTTTGCACCAGCATCTTTTCCTACTGATCCTGTCCTACAGAGGAGTCACCACTGAATTCCTTGGAGAAGTTGGCTCCCCTCTCAACAGAGTATTTCTTATTGCTTTTTTTTTGAGTGGGATTCTCATTCTCAATCTTGGCTCACCACAGACTATCTCCTGGGCTCAGGTGATCCTTCCACCTCAGCCTCCTAAGTAGCTGAGACTACAGGCATGTGCCACCATGCCTAGATAATTTTTTTATTTTTATTTTTTTTTGGTAGAGAGGAGGTCTTGAACTCCTGGGATCAAATGATTTTCCCGCCTTGGTCTCCCAAGGATAAAATGATTTTCCCACCTTGGTCTCCTAAAGTGCTGGGATTACAGATGTGAGCCACTGTGCCCAGCCTCCTCATTGCTTCACAAATCGTGATTTTTTCTGAACATTCTTCCCCAGTGGGACTTTCAGCCACTCTCAGACTCCCCTTCTCTGGCTTTTTTATCCCTTCTTCCAATGTCTGCCTGGCAGTTCTGGAACTTCTACCTTAACTGGTGGGAGGGGCGGGGAGGGCATTACTTTTCCCATAGATCTAGACATCACCTCCTAAGCCCCTTGCCAGGGCGTTGAATCCTGCTTTCTGGGAGAGTACACCCATATCAATAAAATTCTCTTTTATGCAAATTGATGTTCTGCTCGCTTTAGGAGGGAGGCCCAGCATCCTCAGAATCCTACCCCATAAGTCTTTCCTCAGCTCCCACCTGGACACACTGACCAGGTCCTGAGCCCCTTTTCCTCCGGTAACGAGCCCAGTATATCTTGTGGCTGGGTTGTGCTGTGAATCTATTCTATTCCAGTTACTAACCTAGTTGCTAGAATAGGAGGTGGGGACAGATGCTGAGGATGACACATATTGTCTTGCAGGAGAGCAGTCTGGGAAGTGCCTTTAAGCAAGGAGCAAGCATTTGCTCATCAGGAAGAGTGGACGACTTCTGCTGGCTCAAAGCATTTGTGGGAATCTGAGGATCCAGGATTTGTATCATTAGTCCAGATGTCTCCATCTTGAGCTAAGGCCCTGTTCTTTCCATCCAGGGCCTCGACCCTGTTGCAACCACCTTGACTTGGTTGGGAATTAATCATCTTTGTCTCAGTCCTCTTCTTTCTCTGCCCTCTTCTAGAGGTAATGGCAGCCTCTTTCAATGCCACCAAAGACATCCTCTGATTTCCTACTTACTTGTTGATTGATAATTCATCCCACCCAGCTTTTTTTCCCCCAAATTGTCAATCAAGCTGGACAATGGCCACCCAGTTCCGCCATCCTTATAGTTGCTCTTTCTCCTGTATTTTCAAAGGTCTAACACATCACACCACCTGGGGCTTTCCGTGCCATACATCCGCTGCTGGTGGACGTTCAAAAACAGCACTGCTCCATGTGCCAGGGGTACTTGTGCTTCACCTGTCACAGTGACGGGGTCCTCGTTGCCAGATGGGTGACAGGAGATCAAGTTCCAAAATCCCAACTTAAGGTCTGCTTTCTCAGCCCTTCTCAACACTGACTGTCACAGGCTGAGTTTCCTGGAAAGCAGACTAAAACGGAGATTAGTGTGCAAGTCTGAGAGAGGGCTCCTGGGATCCACGACTTGTGGCAGAGAGGGGACAGGGGGAGGACTGGGCAGAAGGAAACACTGGACTGCGCTGCAGAACTGACGCCACAGGAAACTCTGGAGCTGGAGTAGACTTCTGAGTTGTCCAGAGTTAAAGGGAAGAGGTTGGGCCTTTACACCTCAGGCTGACAGCCTTGGGTGAGGCAGCTTTCTTCCATGATAGAGGCAGTTCTTGAAGGAGGCTGACAGCCGAGGTCTGTCTCAACATAACCAGCAACTGGAGAAATCAGTCCTCCATTCCCAAGGGGAGGTCTGGGTGGCACATCACAGCCTCCGCCTTGAATGATTATGAGGAATTACTGGCATATTTCATTTGTTAATAAAAGTCTAAATATAGAGCCTCAAGGAGCCTATAATTTGAACTGTGACAAGCCCAATCAGCAGTGAACATTGCCTTTGGAGAAAAGAAGCATTTCAAGCAAAGAGGCCAGTTGACAGAACTAGCAGAGGACGTGGGGAAACTTTTGTGAATCAGACAAAGGGAGGGGAGGTGTGGAGAGGAGGGGGTGAGGGCGTGTGTGTGAGGGTGGGGACGGATCTAGCCTGGCAAACCACTATAAAGAAATCTTTTTTACAGCGACCCCAGGAAACTTATTGGGACCTCATAAAATAAAGAGAACCAAGGAAACAACACCCTATGCTAAGTGTCTCTTTCACTGTTTTACAGACTGGAGTAAGATTTTATGAGCTTTTTGGCTTTCCCTTTAGATGGTTCTTTAGCAGAAGTTCCTGGTTCTTTAGCCAGTTATTTTAACGTTTGGCCGGGGAGTGAGAAGATTCCAAAATAGGATAATAAGTGTTTAGCTTTCTGGCAACATTCTCCAGATGCTGACCACAGCAGGCACTTAATTAACAGGGGATATGTGAATTTGCCAACATGAGACGTCTCCTCCTGCGTCCCCTTGGGCCTAAGAAGATGAAGTCCAGCAGCTATGGGAATATGACCTTAAGGGGGTCCCTTGGTTCCTTCAATGAGATCCAGCACCAAAGAGCTTTGTTTAGAAACAAGTCAGCAGGTAATATTTACAAGCTTCCTAGTTGCTAAGCCAGCCTCAGGATGGGAAGGAAAGTTGGAAGCTCTAAGAACTTAAAATCCTTCCTTTTTGAAATGATTTGGCCGTCCAAATCAGTTCATTCAAATGGGTGAAGCAGGAGGGAGAAGAGAAGTCAATCTTCTTCCCTCTATCCACACAAAAATGAAAAGCAATGGTATCTTCATGGGTAGTTCTTTGATTGCTCTAAAGCGTGCAGGCCATTAGTTTAAAAAATCAGAGACTTTTCTGCTCTTCAGTGTGCTTTTTCAATCACTTAAGGCTTTCCAAAGCAAATGGATCACTGATACTCTGAGACGGTGGTTTTACCATTAAAAAAACCAAGCAGCCGGGCTCGGTGGCTCAGCCTGTAATCCCGCGCCTTTGGGAGGCTGAGGTGAGTGGATTGCCTGAGCCCGCGGGTTCGAGACCTGCCTGGGCAGCGAGACCTCATCTCTACAATAAATCAAAAAATCAGCTGGGCATGGTAGCGCATGCCTATAATTCCGGCTACTTGGAAGCCTGAGGCGGAAGGATCGCTGGAGCCTCCAGTCTGGGCGACCGAGTGAGACTCCAACTCAAAAAAAAAAAAACAAAAAAAAAACCAAGCAGATGTGGTGTATTAGCACCCCAAGTTTGGACCGAGTTTTGGACCCTTGCAATCATTCAGTTCCCACACCTAGAATTCTCTGTTCAAGGCCACTGTGTTACCCATCTCACTGTGTTACCCAGGTTGGTCTCGACTCCTGACCTCAAGGCAATCCTCTTGCCTCAGTCTTATGCCGATCATTTAACTTTTCTAAGCTGTATGGCCCATCCTAAGTTGTATAAACACTTTCTTCACTATCAACACCATAAGAATTTTTTTTGTGCAAATCAGGTGATTGGTTTATGATATTAGGTGGATGCTAATGTAAGTGTTCATTTTTATTACCATAATCACTTGATTTGACCCTGGGTTTTTGAATTGCAAAACACATCAGTTTATGAGAGAGAGAAAGAGAGAGAGAGAGAGAGAGACAGGGGCCTTTTATAAAAAATGTCAATGAAATATTTAACAAGCCTCCATGTGATTTTATTACACCCTTTGATGGTTTTGTATCATAAAGCATGACATCTACTGTGCGTCCAAGTCTGTGTGATGTGCTCTGCTCTCTATAAGACCTCGGGTTACCAGAACTGAAAGCTATAAGGAGATAGTATTTGTCTAACTTTTCTGGATAAGATCTTTCACACTTTAATTTTTGGAAGAAACTATTAGGTTTTTTTTTTTCAAGATGTTTGTTTGTCAAATACTTTTTATATTAGTTTTAAAAATTAATTATATACAAGGGGGACCCCCCCAAAAAAACAAAATTACTTTTTTGGAGGGTGGTCTCCTCTTAGTGCAGGTTTCCCCTGCTAGGTATGTGTTCTAGAAACCCCTTGGCATCTGTGTACCAGCTAGCATTGTTGTGAAATGCTGCGTTCAGTTTCAGCAAATTTTTTCTGGAGATTCTTTCAATGCGTTTGCCCATTTTATGATGGGTGATTTATGAGTCACCTGCCCACAACATACTGAGTGTTCAACCATTTTTGACCAAAAACAGCATAACCCCTCTGCCCCGCCCTCCCTATTCACCCATTCTCACCCCGAGAGACTTTTTGTTTGTTTGTTTCCTCAGATGAAAAAAGTTCTCAAAGGGAAACAGTTTGCTGGTTTGGAAGAGATGGAACAAAAAACAACAGAAGCACTAAAAGGCATCAAAATCACTGAGCTAAAAAACTGTTATAAGCAGTGGAAAAAGCATCTCCATAGATGCAGTGCATCAAACGGAGAGTACGTTGAAGGTGACTGAGTTTAAACGAGTAAGAATACACTTTTTTAATAAATAAATTCCAGGTTTTTGGGGGTCCTCCTCATATGTGATTTTGGTTCAAGCCTTTAGGGGGGAAAAGAGCCATTCTAAATAACTCAGGTTTGCTTAATTAAAAACATACAGAAATCACGTGCCATATGATAAAGTTGGAGAGGACCTTGGACTTTTTTTTTTTTTTTTTGAAGGGTAAAGCAACTAAGGGCTGTCAAGAGATGTTAAAATTAAGAAACTGTTTAGTAGCAAAATCTTAGAGACTTTACCTGCTGTACTCACCGCTGTGTCTCTAACCCCAAGAACAGCAGTTATCAACTGGTGGGGGAGGGTTGCCCCCAGGGGACATTTGACTAAGTCTGGAGACCTTTTGGGTTGTGACCATGGGACTGGAGGCCAGGGATGCTGCCAAACACCTGACAACACAGGACAAAACCCTATGATAAAGAATGAGTTGGCCCCAAGTGTCAGGTTATGAAACCCTGCCACACAGGGCGAAAAGAAAACCCACCCGCTCTGGACACATTACCTAACTCCCAGGGATAAGGGGCTGACACATGCTTTCTCAAGGTGGGTGATACTACCAAGGAGGGAAATCTGATTCTTTGTGGGTAAGGGTGACACAAAATTTTTTAGACTTTTTAATGAATAAAGCACAGATAGACATATTACACATAAATGGATATGTGTCTACATATCCGTGACACTAAAATTTCATGGGGAGGAGGCAATGAGGGGAAAAAAGTCTAAAAGATTTTCTTGGGAGGAGGATAACAATGAGAAAATAAAGTGGGAGATACTGAAAAAGCATGACTGCAAGACTGGGTTCCTTCTCCTACCCTCTGCATGGTGGTCTGGTTGGGAGCAAGTGTCTTGTGATGTTCAGCCGCTCTTCCTGGCTGGGCTGTGACCGGGATGCTGTTCTCTGTGCTTTTCTCTGCCCTGTCTGTGCTTTGCATCCTGGGAAGCAGAGACACTTTCTCAGGTCACCCTCTGACTGCTTTCCTTTTGTTTTCTGAGACTGAATGATAAAAAAATACAGGAAGTGGGGAACGGAAGAGAGAAAAAGCTTAAAGGGACAGTGTTGTGTCTACTTCCCAAGTCCCGCTGCTCCGTTTTCTGGCCGGTACAAATGTTGTGTCCCGGGTGGTGGTGACCAACAGTTGGACAGGTCAGCGTACACATCAATCTCATGAGGTGACACATATGCATACTTTGGATTATTTTATTTTTCTCAGCTTATCTATGGAATCTTGTGGTTTCTGGGTCTTCATGAATATTTGAGTGGGTAGTGACAACCTACTGCAAAATGCTACTTGGGTGTTTTAATTTTAAATTGTGATTTAATAAGTATGCTTTGATTAACTTTGGATTTGTGGGCAAACTCAGCCTTCCCTTTTGTTTGAAATGATTGGCATAGTTTTGAGGTTTCTAGAACAAAGTTTTGGGCTCCAAGTAAGCAAGTCTGGGCTTTTCCAGAAAACTACAAGTGACTTGACGTAAGTGTCTTAAATCTAAGCAAGGATGCCCCGTCAGTAGGATGAGAGACACGTATCTGTGGCCATCACTGAAAATATATCTGACTCCAGAGAGGTTTCTAGAGATATACGTAGAGTAGGTTCATCTAGGGATTTAAGGGTAGCCAGGGAGTGTTGAGGGGGTATTCTTTTTCTGACATTCTCTCTCCCGGCATGGAACTTGTGATGAGTTTATAAATAGCAGAGCCTATTAAGCCACAAAAACCTAGAGAAACAGGGCAGTAAAAAATAATGAAATGCAATATTCAGAATATACGGAAAAGCATGATTTACTTTAATCCTAGGGACCAGGAATAATACACCTGCCTTGGAACAGGGGATGGCATGATGTTGGCATAACATGGGGGTTTAATAATTTTCGACCACATTTTATAGACCCTTTCCTGCAATTAATGCTAAATAAAGTCAACATCTTCTCCACCTGCTGCTGTGTTAGTGGCATTCATCGAGTACGCCCCGTCTCCTTCGTTACCCAGGGCTATCATGGTTCCTGCTGAAATTGTTCTTTTTTCTTTCTTTTCCCTTGATAATCCCTAGGACTAACACATGCACGGCTTGTGGTATATATGGTTTTTCATTCTTTTCTTGAAAGAGTTACACTAATTGAATTCAGTGCCGCTGGTCTCACTGCTGGGATGCTCAGGCTACGTCTGCAAAGCTGATACAGCCGTATCTTTTTCTCCAGAAGGGTTGGGTACAATTTTTCTCTCATTTTATTTTCCATAAAAATAAATTGACATGACTGGGTAAGGGTAGCAATGGAGAGATGTTGGTAAAAGGGTACAGAGTTCTCATCAGATAGGATGAATACGCTCTGGGGAACTATTGTACGGCATGGTGACTATAGCCAAGAATACTATATTGTATAGTTGAAAATGGCTAAGACAGGAGATCTTAAGTGTTGGTGCCACAAAAACAAAAATCTGAGGTGGTGAGTATATTCATTAGCTTGATTTAATCATTTCACAATATATACATATATCAAAAAATCACATTGTGCACCAGAGGAATACATCATTTTTGCTTGGCAATTGTACATTAATAAAATTGGGGAAATATTCTTTAAAATGAATGAATGGCTATTCCTATACCCACACTACTATTCTTCACTTCTGTCTCTTCACTTTCTTGGGTAGAGTCTTTAAAAGCATTTAGAGTTTCTATTTTGGACCTCTCCATGTTTCTGATTGTAGATTTTCTAGGGACTAAGATTCTCTGAGTATCCTCTTGTAAATTGTAGCCATTTTGTCCCATTGATGTCTTATTTCAATCATTACTTGACAGCAGCTTAGAGGCGCTGGTCCAAGATCTCACGGTGAAATGAACACCAGACGGGTCATAAAACATGTGCCTTCAATTCTGAAAAAGAAATATCATCCTCATTTTAGTCTTTGTGTCTCCTGAGCCATGTTGGGATGTTTAGGTGCAAGAGACAAAAATTTATTTTATTTTGCAAGATCAAGGTTATGCAATTGAAACTTAACAATTGTCCTGAGTTGTGTGTGTGTGTGTGTGTTTGCTTTGGAAGGAGAGAGTTGAAAGTGTTAGCTATAAAAACCATTAGCAATCCTGGTCGATCCAAATCAGTCTAAACATTTTTCAAAATCTCGCCTGGATTCTTGCACTATTTTAGCCCGCACCGAGGCGATTAATTCACACAGGGGGCTGTTTATCTAATTGTAGTAACAGTATATAAAGCCAAGATACTGTCTAATCTCCTATTCTTGAGTTTTTAAATCCCAAATGGTGAATGGCAAGCAAGGCTGCTAGTTTTATGGCTTCATGAATTAGTTCAGCTGAAAAATATTTTGCCCGTTTTCATCTGGGAGCCATTGGGGGCAGGCAGGTGGAGGAGGGGAGAGCAGGATTTGTTAGCCAGCACTAATCAGTTCTTGGCCTCTAGCAATTCTCTGTGGCAGAATAAAGGGAAGAGATAATTATTCTCCTTAATCACTGCGTCAATGACTGACTGCATTTAGAACCCCCCGCCTTAAAGGCTGACCAGATTTCCCAGAGAATATTCTCAACCTTTCACTGATCTGATTTTGAAGTGGATGAATGTTCTGAAAATATCTGCTAGCAGGGCCTTTCTTGTTCGTCTGGGATTCTTAGAGACAAGGAACCTCCAGTGGTTTCAGATGAGTGACCTTTCTCATATCTGTCACCGGGCTGTTAATGAGAGTGGATTTTTGCGTCTTTGCAATTTGGTGACGTGGCAGGAATCACCAAGGAACAGGACCCAAAGGCCAGCTTCCTTTGCTTCCTTTTGTCTCTTCCACCCCAGCCCCCCGCCCTTTCCTGCTATGGTATTTTCGTCTGAAGTTGTGGATTTGTGATTTTAGGAATGGACGAACGAGAAGAAAAAGGGAAAAAAGAAGACATCACACAAGTCACGGTGGTTACTGTGTTCCTGAAAGAACTTTGAAATCTTTGCAGTCATCTAGGCAAAGAAAATGTGTGGTTCTGCTCATTTATTTTTCTCTCTTTGATCTATCAATATGGGAAAGTCCATGTCTTTGGGGTGTGTGGAACAGAGTGGAATTTCCATGTGACTGTTGCTCAGAAGCTCAATTTTGCCAACAGATCTTGAAAAAGACACCAGTCGGCCCACAATTGCTGTTTCCCTCAATTCTTTCTTTCTCAATCTTACTTGTCTTTTACCATTTACCTCCTCCAGGACTCCCTCCCCATCACAGGTGACCCCTCTCCTGTATTTTTCAGTGAGTTTGCTGAATGGGCTCAAGATTTATCCTTGACTTAATTTTTTTTAAGTAAGAGAAATTAATTTCTCTGGCTATCAAAATATATTTATATATTTGCTTCCAGAGAAACTGGAACATTCATGAAGCAAAACAAAATTAGAAAACATCTCCCTTCGTTCCATAACCTAGGGATAATACAGCTGGTTAAGTGATGCTTCAAGTTTAGAGACTTGGAAAACTGCTTGGAGTTTAATCCTTGCTCTATGACTCCCAAACTGGGTGTCCCTGTGTAATTTACTGGGTAATTTACCACTCTGTGCCTGTTTCTCCGCAGGTAGCTTGGGGATGATAATAGTACTTATTTTGTGGTTTATAATGAGGTCAAATGAATTAATCTCTATGTAAAATTCTTAAAATATTGCCTGCTACATCACATAGTAAGCCCCATAGAAGCAGTAATCGTTATTATTATGGTCTTGGTAATTGTAATTAATGAATATGTGTAATGTCTGTCCCTCTTCATCTAACTCTTTCTCTTTGCATGGGCTGTCAGAATTCTTCGTTAAAGGTGTGGTGTGTAGTACTTTATTACGTGAATTTGGTTCACTAACAATATTTCTACCTTAATTTTGCATCCATATTTGCTATTTTCTAAGCATTACTCTTCTAACTTATTTTTTGCATTTTGGGGTATTATATATAATTGCTCTAAAGTACCTTAAATCCTTTTTTTGGGAACAATCAAGGGTATAAATTTATAAATGATCAATCTTTTTATTTTCAGAGATCTTTTTATGGGCATACTTTTTCTCTTCTGCCACACGGTAGCAACTTTAAGGCAAGAAAACCTATCTTGATGTTGTAATATCTTCATAGATCTTTGAAATTCTTCTTGTACACTGTAAGACTCAATAATTTATTTGCTACATGTTTCTGCGTACTTTTCATTGTATGAATTTCTGTCACCGATTTGTTCTATTATAGAATGTAGCATCTGTTGGTCAGAGTTTAGCATGGAGATCAAGGAAAAGAGTTGCATTTTGCATTTCATTTTGTCTCATTTTATTAGCATTGAATACAAAACACAAAATATCATGGTATCCTTTAGGCTTGGCCGAAAGTCCCATTAGGACTTACATTTTATCACAGCATTGATGGTAAGACTACTTATTGAGCAACACACAGACTGTGCATTCTATGGTCATTTGGAAAGTGACTTAAGATCATCTCTCTCAGCTTCTTTTTACAAAAGAGAAACAGACCTAGGGAGTCTGTCATTTGTTTGAGGTTGACGATGAACTTAGAACAGAGCCAGAATTAGGTTCTCCTTAAAATTCAGTTTTCCTGCAAGGAGATGTTGATTTGAAAAGGTTATTTTTATTCGATTTAGGTTCAGTTGTAGCATTTCTAGCATATTCCTAGGAATTAGTTAAACCAGTTTATTAGTAAGGTTAAAATAACTTATGTGAGGGGGAGAGGGCCCTAATGATTTTTTTCTCAAAAAATATTTATTCCCAGTTTCTTACATCAACACCAAAGCTACGAAAGTTGCATATGTGCATTGCAGATTTATTTATGAGTGAGAAATTAGAAACACTCTAAATGTCCATCAAGAAGGACAAATTGAAGTAAACTGTTGTACATATGTAAACACAATGGACTCATTTGCCATCAGTAGAAAGGAAGACACAAATCTATATTCTTTGATGAGAAAAAAAAACACTTACTGAGCATTTACGATATTTAGGTACTAAAAACCTTGCAGAGAATGTTTTATTAAGCCTCGGAAGCACTCTAGAGATTGGTTGTACTTTTACTGGGGCTAAAAGCATTGGGTCATTTTCTCAATGAGCTCAAAAGATGTTTTTCTAGAACCCATGTACTTAACCCTATTCTATTTTTAACTTAGAAATAAGTCTGTGATATATTGCTGCAAAGAGCAAAGCAAAGCTGCAAGCATAACTAGTTTTAATATGATATTGTGCTTATTATGTACTCTGTGTGTGTGTGTGTGTGTGTGTGTGTGTGTGTGTGTGTGTGTACGTGTCAGGGTGTAAACACTTAAAAATTTTTGGAAGTTTATACACCAAAACCATTAACTTGTTCTGTGGCCAGTGGGCTTATACATAATTCCTCTTTCTTTAACGTTCTACATTGGGGAATTGTTTTATTGCTATTGTATTTACATGTATCCTTATGTGTGTAACTTTTAAAATTAAAATGTTAAAGTTAAATAAAATAATGACATTAAGACCAGCAGGGAAGGTGCCAGTTAGAAAGAGAAACCCCCTTCAAATGAATGAATAAGACCTTCCCCTAAAAAGCACCCCAACCTTGACTTTCTGAATCAGACTTCTATTTTCTTTTCTGTTTTTCGCAGTGGCTGTGGGGGTGAACACGGCCCTCGGACACCTTCCAGACACCACCCGGCCCTCCGGGCGTGCTGTGGAGACAGTGAGTGGCGGGTGCTGGAGCCCCTCTGAAGACCCACCTCCCGAGGTTCCCTTTATGACCCTGGTTCAACCTGTCTTGATTTTCCACAGGGAAGCTGAAGTGGAAATTACTCTTTTTGGAAAGGGATTTTCAAAGTAGACTTCACTCAAACTCGGCAAATAATTAACTTTTCATCCTCTCATAAAATTGAGACTGTGGCTGGTTCAAAGCCCAGGACCCCGGGCCTTAATTGAATTAACTCGGTTTTCCATCCTTGTGAAGGATCATTCCAAACCATAACATTTAGCAAGGGCTGCCCTTCCTGGCGAGAACATAAGCGCCCATTGAAGGAGGACTGCCGAGTCAGGGCTGTGGCCTGAGTGGAAAACGGGACACTCTCCGAAGGGGACAAAACGCTTTCTGTTTCCTACGCTTTAAAGTTCGGTGCGAAGGCCACGACGCCAAAGGGAACAGCTAGCCCACTCGGCTCACCCGCCGTGGCAGACACCTGGCTCCCCCTGACCCCGTGACTCTGCATCGATTGCCTTGACCCCTTGGCATGGATGCCTTTTGCCCCCCTTCTGGACCCCCCTCCGGCCCATTGCCTCCTTTGAGCCCTAACTTCTGCGGCTGGGCCATCGCCCTCTCCGTAGCGCTTGTCCATTGAGGGGGCTTCACAGGTGGCCCCTTTGTGCTGGCATTTGTGTCTTTCCCCCTGTGCGATGAGCATCCCCCTGCAACTTTGTGGAAGTCACTGTGCAGACAGTAGGTCCTGAAGAACAGCGATTGAAGTCATCCTGTGAAACGGATATGAGTCCATCCATAGCATTCTTCCTTTACTCGATTTTATGCCAAGCAACGATGTCTGCGGGAGCTAAAAGGAGGGGGAGAGGGAGGGAGAGGAAGAGGAGGAGAGGGATTTATGGAATAAAAGCTTGCAGTTGAACTGGAAGTCCATTGAGGGCAGGCAGTGTTCTCCTCCTCCTTGTGATCTCCAGCTGCCTTTGCACATTGCTATGCCCCACCCAGGGGCTCCATAAATTCTCGATTGGTGACACGTTGTCTGAAAATCAAGAAGGGGACGTCTCCCATGACTGAAAGCTGGCACAATTTTGATACAAAAATACGCTTTAGAATAATGTTAAATTCTTGAAAGCTAAATTTTAAAGCAGTAGGGAGTGTTTTTCTTTTCTTTCAAAATATTTCTGGTCTCGGATTGAGAGGCTTTTTTGCATTTGAGGGAATCTCTTAAAGACCACTAAAATCTACTCAACCACAGAACATTCAGGCATGCCGAACCTTGGAATGAATGATCCGCCGAAGGAAATGTAGAACTAAATTCTCATATTGAAGCTGACACTTGGGCTTCATCTCTGGGCCTGTACAGGGAAAAGTCTCTCTGTGTGGGATCAGAAATTTAACTTGTGAGTCAAGGTCAGCAGAGGAAACCCCCTGGGTTCATTTTATTTGGGTTGTGCTTCCGTAATGTTGTTGATTTGGATTGTTAAACTTTTTTGTTAGCGATGGTTTACGCACTCTATCTTTGCAAACACCCTTCTGAAGGACACTGTTTTGGCATTTGAACTCTTTGGAAGTGATTCTTCACTTTGCACAGATACATCAGAAGGCTATGCTATTTATCGTAGTGGGGATTGGGCTCCATATCAAAGTGTCTCATTGTACAGGAGAGGTTAACATTCACACTCAGGCAGGCTCTCAGAGAATCAGGTCACTTTTCATGGCTCCCACCCAGTTGCCTTCTTCTCCAGCTATGACCCCTTCTATTGTCCTGTGAGTCACCTGCTGTTATTTCAAGTTCAATATCTTTGCTTTCAGCCCTGGTTTTAAAGAACTGCATTTCACCAGACTACAATTTTTTCCCCTAAATTTTTCCTCCCAACAATATGGTCAATTGGTTTTTATGGAAAAATCACATGAAAACAGTATGCTGAAGATGCCATCTTGATGGGTTATAGAGAGAATAGAGATATTTAAGGGATATTGACCACTGCATACATATCAGATATAGCTGGAGCATGGGTGGCTGACATGCCAAGTTAGGAGCAGTTTGTCGTTTTTATTGAGAAAATTGGAGTTGAGAATAGCTAGTGATATAATTTGGACGTTTGTCCCCTCCAAAGCTCGTTGAAATATAATCCCCAGTGTTGGAGGTGGGGCCTGTTTGGGTCGTGAAGGAAGATATCTCCTGAATGGCTGGTGCAGTTCTTGCAGTCGTGAGTGAGTGCTTGCTCAGTTCGCTCGAGAGCTGGTTGCTCAAAAGACTTTGGAACCTCCCTCCTCTCTCTGGTTTCTGTCTCGCCCTGTAATATGCCATCTCCCCTTACCTCCCACCACAAGTAAGAGCTTCCTGAGGCCTCACCAGAAGCCACACAGATGCCAGCGCTATGCGGAACCATGAAAAAAATAAACCTCTTCGCTTTATCAATTCCCAGCCTCAGGTATTCCCTTAGAGCAACACAAAATGAGTGACTACAGGTGACCTTCAGGAGTCCATTCTTTCTGCTTTGACTTCAGAACAAAAGTGATGAAAACCAGTTCACTTGCTATTGGCAAATTTGAAAGGAGCAAGGCTGACAAAACATTTTAAAAGTAGGAAAGCCTAGTCTCTCCTCCCCACCGAAGCCCTCCCTGCCAACGCTCATAAATAACAGACTGGAGACTTCGATGTACAGATCAGTGAAGAGGACAGTTTGCAGCATGGGTCATGGGTGCCAAAAGGAGGCGGAGGGGACATAACGATAACAGTAATCGTAATAATAACTGTCCTCCACAGAGTTCTTTCTATGTCCCAAGTTCTTTCACTTGCTTTGCCTCCTTAAATCCAGACAACAACCCCATATGATGGGTTTGTTCTTACTCTGGTTTCATAGATAAAAATAAACCTTCATTTCCCAAGTCAGAGCCTGGATTCACACTCAAGTCAAGCGGACTCTAGAGCTTACGTTATCACTTAGGATGAAATTTAGGGGTTCCACTGCATCCCTGCTTCTTCTTGCTTTTGGCTCAAGCTAATCTCAGATTTTTTCCTTTTGTTCTTGCAGACTTTCCCACTGGAACTGGATTCTTTTTTTTTTTTTTTTTTTGAGTCGGTGTCTCACTCTGTCACCCAGACTGGAGGGCAGTGGCCGCTCCCGGGCACCGCAGCCTCGACCTGCTGGGCTCCGGCGATCCTTCCGCCTCGGCCTTCCAAGTAGCTGGAACTACAGGTGCGCGCTACCACGCCCGGCTGATTTGTTGATTTATTGTAGAGATGAGGTCTCGCCAAGTTGCCCAGGCGGGTCTCGAACCCACAGGCTCAGGCAATCCACTCACCTCGGCCTTCCAAAGGCACAGGGTTTCAGGCTGAGCCACCGAGCCCCGCTGGAACTGGATTCTTTAAGAGTAAACACGTGCAGACCTAAATTGGTAAGTATGTGGTGGCTTAGAAAGTTCTTCCCATGTACGAAGGTAGAAAGGCAAATGACTGCACACAGTCTTGCCCGGAGGAGAGATGGGCATGGTCATGCATATTCCCTTCCTGAGTTGCATGAGGTATGGAGAACCACTGAGGATTCTAATCCTCAACTCTCTCCAACTCTTTATTATAAGTGAATGCACTCTCTTAATTATAAGTGCACCTTCTTATAATTATAAATGTTCTCCCCAGGAGAGACCCTGCCATTGGAAACATTTCTCCTCCCTCTGATTAGCTAATATCCTATCAATCTGAGGAAGGCATTATTTAAAACTGGAAGATATTCCTTGCTTTTCTGACATACACCGTCTTGCCTAACTTTCTAATGGTGAAGTGCTGCCTTAGGAATGGCTTGGGGTCGGGCTCGGTGGCTCAGCCTGTAATCCCTGCACTTTGGGAGGTCCAGGTGAGTGGATTGCCAGAGTCCGCGGGTTCGAGACCCGCCTGGGCAACTTGGTGAGACCTCATCTCTACAATAAATCAAAAATTAGCTGGGCATGGTAGCACGCACCTGTAGTTCCAGCTACTTGGAAGAGTGAGGCGGAAGGATAACTGGAGCCCAGCTCTGGGGTGGCTGTGACTGTGCCACTGCACTCCCGCCTGGGCTACAGAGTGAGACTCCAAATCAAAAGAAAAAAAAAAAAAAAGAGAATGGTTGGGTTTGGAGTCATGAAGGCTTGGGTTCAAATCTTTTTTTCCATAATTTACTAGTGGTATCCTCTTTGAGCTTTGGTTTATAAGTGGGCCCATAAACTAGAAGTAATAATAACTACTTTAAAGGGTTCTCAGGAGAACGCAATGTGATTTTTGAATTTGAAATATCTCTGTGGAATTCCCTGGTGTATTCATCAACTCAATGAATGTTACATGCTATTGCCATTATTATTATAGTTGCTATTAATGTTATTTTCAGTCAAGCTTAAGGGCACCACTTGGAAGCATGGGGCTGTGTGACGGTCCTTTAACCAAGCTGACCGGCCTGGAGCATGAGTTTGGCCAGGACTAGGACTGATCAGCTGTCACTGACAAATGCATCGATTCTTATCCAAGACTCAACCCTATGTAATCCGCTTGACTGCTGTGCAGACTGCAGCTCCAGCCTTTATATGACAGATGCATTTTTCTAGACCAGCGGTAGATGATCCAATCCCTTCCCAAGCACTGATTCCAAGTCAATAAAATAACTGCTGTTCTGCCCTTGTTAATCTTCGGCATGTACCCAAATTTAACTTTTCCCTGCCCTTTTATTTTCTGAGATTGATTATTTTCAGCAGATGGATGGGGTGTCAGTGGCAAGGCATTGCTCATTGTACCCACAGCTCATATTTCATTAGATAAATATACCACATGCTGCAACCCAGGATTCCAGTGGGCACCCAATTCTAGAAGGAGCTTTGAGGATGGAAGTCAATCAACTCCGAGGGCAGAAGCGTCACAGACACTGGATTTAGTTTCGTGAATGAGTGCATTGCCGGGAGACTTCTTTGTTTATTTACTCAGATATTAGACATATGGGGAGTCAGGCTACCCAATTAGTTACTTGACTACTCTAAGATAGTATTGAATCTATCCAGAAATAATCTTTAGTGAGAAATAAAGTACATGTTTGCTTTTTAAATAGTTAAGGATGGGTAGTGGAAGGATGGTAAATTATACGTGCAAGTATTTTTTTTTTAATTTAGAAAATTTTCTTCAAATTGACACATAATTTTCAAATGTTCTAGTTCTGATGTCTTTTTCAGGCAGTATGGGGTTTCTCATAAAAGAAAGCTATGCTGTCTGTGTGGCACACTTTTGCTAATGTAGGATCCCAAAGAGTGCTCTGTGATGTCTGTCTGATTCAGGTGCCTAATCCTCTTTGTTATCATTGTGGAGAGAAAAAATATGGCAATGAAGGCAGGCAACGGTATGTACACAATAGTGTGTTCACCTGTGTGTGTACCGAGGATCGAGGTAGATGTGTAAATACAGATGTGTCAACAAATTAAAATGAATGCATTTGCAATGTACAAGTGCAAGCACAACTTAATGTTCTTGATGCATATAGATCTCAAACAAATCCATATATAAAACCTCAAATAATAAAAGTATAGACAAAGGAAATGAACAGATAATTCACAGAAAGAAAAATACACATGGACAACAACTATATAAAAATGTTCAGTCTTCTAGCAATTAAATGAAAATTAACACGACATCCTGTTTTCATACTGGTTATTTTTAAGCCTTAAGTTCACGTTGACTGTAATGGGATGCACATTGTCTAATTTTGCACTAATATCTCTTTTTAAAGTTATGATGGCTTAATTATCTGGTAGATCTCTTCCCAAATTGTATCTGTTTTCCAAAAATGTATTGGTTCTTTTTGCACATTTTCCCCCAGGTAAAATTTAGAATCACTCTTTCAAGGCACTCCTTTGGTGTTCTGATAGGCACCCATTAATCATCTAGATTAATTATAGACTAACTTAGACACAAAGGACACATTTACAATATTGTCTTCAAAACTATGTTGCTTGTCTGTGTATTGCTTTGTTCTGCATCTCCTCATGTCCTCCAGAACAAGGAACACCTTAGGGACATGGGCGCTACAGATAGAGCTCTTGAAAAGTGACTAGCAAATAAATTAGTAAATCTTAGTAAATAAATAATTGTTGAATAAATTAACTCATGAGTGAAGGAAGAATTCCAGCAACAAAAAGTGAGTCAATCTCCACTGTGTCCCAGTCTAGCTTCTATTTGATTCTGGCTTTCCTCCCCTTCAGGGATTCAGGTACCGGGGGCTCCTATTTTTGAACCTGTCAGACTATTTTGTTCCCCTGGGTCTAGGTGTCTGCTGTCTCTTTTCTCTCTATTACCTCCACCAGAAGCAGACTTCACCTGTTTATGTCCTATTTGACTCTTAGGCCAGCCACAGCTCAGAGCTCCTTCCTCCAGGAAGTCTTACAGCTCCTACCCCTAAAATTGAAGCTGGCATTCACCCTATAGCATCGGTATTTCCCCTGTAACCAAACAAGCCCCTCCTCCCCTCCTCCTCTAAAAGTCAGTCAAGCATGATAGCCAAGAGATGATGCTTGGAGCCAGACTGCCTAGATGCACGGCACGGCCCCAACATGCATTAGCTGTGTGACTTCGGGAAAATGTCCCTGCCTTCTCGTGCAGAGTGGTGCAAGGGGTCATGAAAGTACCTTCCCACAGGATCATTTTGAGGATCAAATGCACTAATATACATAAAACACTTAACCCCAAACCTGGCACATAACACTGTAGAAGTACTTGCTGTCATTATTACTTCTTATACAAGGTATTCTGTTACAAACTACAAGAACATAGTTCATTTTGTTCATTATTTTAGCCCTGAAGCCTACAGCAGTGCCGGGTATAAAGTAAATACTCCATAAATATTTGTTAAACTAATGGCCTGGCATATTGGCTCTCCATTGGCTCCATTCTCCTTTAAGACCACGTTTTATTTATTTAACGGATAATTTCTTTGTTTGACAATCCTAATAAAATGTTATATTGCATTCTTGGTAACTTGTCCTTTCTATTGGGGTTGGATTGGAGATTTTCGTTTCATTCTTGTTTCTCTTCTGGATTGCAGCTTTTAAAATTCAAAACTGTCTAATGGGCTGTTTAGGAGGCAGTGAGACTTCTATCACTAGAGACACTTAAACACCTGATAAAGGGTTGAACTAGATGACTGTTTCCAAGTCTGCAGTGTGTAATTCTATATTCAGTGTTCTCAGGGCACTTAATAAGGGCAGTTAAATGAAACATTTAGTTTAACCAGTTATCCACTTATAGCGTATATTAGGTTAAATGCATTTTGCATATGTTTAAGGTGACTCTTATAATGGTAAATAAAACTTCACCGCTTTCCTGATGCTTACAGGGGATTCTGTGACATCAGATACTGGAAATGTATTGAAACCCACTCGGCAATTATTTGGTGCCATACCGCATAATTTACCAGTCATTTAATGTGGTCAACTTTTAATAATACAAATATATTGTGTAAAGTGACACTGCAATTTAGACAAGGGCACATCGTATGTTACAAACCTCAAATCTGGAAGAGAAAAAGTGCATTTTTTCCTCTGCTACCCACAGATTCTTAAAAATAAAGACTTTAGGAAGGATTCTGGGCAGGGAATCAGGAAGCCTGAGTTCTAGCCCTCGTTCTTCTGTAGATCAGATTGACCAAGGGCTTTCGGTTTTTTTTCTGCATATAGAAATTCAAAGTGCAAACCAGTATTATAATCTAGCAGACACCAGGAGCTGGGCCCCGCTGACACAATATCATTCGGAGCAAACCTATGATGCATCGAGAGGCTATTAAAATAGTTCCCAACCTAGCACAGAGACCTCGGGTTGGAAGGAACATTCTGACTCGCTCTGGCTATGCATATGAGTTCAGAGCCTGGGAGAAAACAGGATGTGGGATCCTGAGAATTATAATAAAGACTGAAAGCGTTTACCCCCAGCTTTGGGGCTTCTGAGTGGGGTGCTGTCTCTGCTACCTGATACGCCTGCGCCATGACACAAGCAGAGAGAATTCCTTCCACCTAATGGCAGAAATTCACTGACAGTTAGTCCATGACTTTCCAGTAGCTGCCTCCTTTTGACTTCTAGTTCATGAAGCTTCCTTCTACTCTCTAGTGTAGATTCTGTTCGTCCAAAAGAATCCTGCCTCCTGTCTGCCTAGGGACAAAAAATGTTTTTAAAATTTTTTAAATGTTCATCATGCAGGTACCGTTGTTGATGAGATGTGCTCCCACCTTCCCAGGCAGAGTCCCACTACTGCCAATCTTTTTCTTATAGTCTTACGATAGTTTTTCAAGGTCTGCTTATGAGTGAGAACATGTGATACTGAGTTCTTTGTTTCTGTGAAAGATCAGTCAGTATTATAGACGCTAAGTCCATCCAGGTTGCTGTGAAGTTCATGATTTGTTCTTCTTTATGGCTGCATAATATTCCATTGTGTATTTGCACCACATTAAAAAAAGTTTTTTTAAACAAGAGAAAACTGAAAGATCCAGCACATCAATCAACTCTCACCCCTCTGTTCACTCAGATTGTCTTTTATGTCACCTCTGTGAGATTTTGAATGTGTAACAGAAAACAGGATTTTTGCAACATATATTCAGATCTCAGCTGATATCCCCCCCACACCTTATCTAGATGAGGCCCCACTGCTATCTGCTCTCATGACACTCAGCATGACAGTCGCCCTTTCCCAGTGATTGACACAATTTGGAGGATTATTTGCTGAGGGGCTTCCTCGTCCTCTAGATGTAAAATCTGTAAAACCGCGGAGTCTTGTTTCCCAGCTCTTTTGCCCCGGCAGCCAGCATGGTGCTTGGAACAGTAGGCACCCAGGAAGTATGTGGTTCAGACATTTGTGCTGGTTTCTGCTTCCGTTCAAAACACGGCCATGTTATGCCAGGTGGGGATGGTGTGAGCATCTGATGATGGAGTTTACATAAGCAATCACTTAGAATGTTCTGACCAAGACAAGACTTCATGCTTCGATATCAATTAGGTGCCAAGTCTTTTGGAATTCCTGCTTCATGATTTTTCGGCTCATGTAGGTATAGGTGAAGAAAAGTTTTATACCTGCTGTCTAGTCAAACGCATTCAGTTAGAGTAAGGTTCCATGCCTAACATTTTCATCCACTGGACACACAGTAGGTCACCATGCTATTGTGAAGTCGGTTCTTCAGAATCTCCTAAGAAAATGAAAATAATTTGGGGTTCAGTTTGAATCAAGTGGAAGAGAACTTGCAGTGAGTTCTTCTATCCCTCTTAAGTTTAACTCAACGTGGTACATGTAACTTGGGTTTGACCTGGGGTGTGAATCGTTGGTTGGGTGAATGACTTGAGAAGTTGGATCTAAGTCATGTGTGTTGCACTGTGGCTGGGGAAGATCGGATCAGGTTAGCAATTTTTTGATGATGATTTTGGTGGAAATATATGACCATTTTCTTGTATCATCATGTTCTTTTAATTTATTTCCTTTCTCCTCCCCCATTACCTAATCCTTCTTTTCTTTCTTCTTTTCCACCCCCCCAACTTGTCACTTGTCATTTTCTGACTGTGTAGGACAAAGACCAGGTAATAGGCACAAACTTTTCTAAAACATTCTACAATTCACAGACTTGGCCAAATCAATTTTAGTCATTTTTATAATCAGAATAAAGGAGGTTCCATTTCTAAAAGCAGAAGGCATTAATAGGGCAAACCGGTGTGGATTCCTTTCAATTCCTTATTTAAAGAGCCAGAAATAGGCAGTTAGATCTTTCTCCCTTTTTATTTTTTTGTTCAAGTGTCTCCAACCACCATGCTAAACTAATTATATCATTTCCTAACTTATTTGGAATGCGTATTTGCAGGGCTATACTTGTGTACATATTTATCTATACCTTTAAGGAAAATGAAGTCAATAGTCACTAATTTTTTTAAGCCGCATAATTTCAAATGCAGCAGACCTTTTCCAAATGCACGAGAACCTGAGAAGGGTGGATTTGTGTGTGCTCCGAGGATCTGATTTTATAGCTCGCTTACTTCGCTCACTTTACCTCCGTTTCAGGGATTGGGTCATTCCTGATAAGGCCCTTGAGCAACTGGCTCTGGTTTCAACTGAAGTCTTGCAGCCCTGCTTTATTTATTTAGGGGTGTGTGTGTGTGTGTGTGTGTGTGTGTGTGTGTGTGTGTGTGTGTGATATTATAGTCCTCGTTAATGACCGTTTCCAAGATGAGAGTTTTATTTTCTACCTTTGCTGTCTTTTTCTGTAGTCTACAGTTTCATATGGGAGCATCATCCTGAAAGAGGAACTGTTTTGTCCTAGTGGCAAATGCATTATGAATGCTAAATAGGCCTCACTATGAATCATTTGATCACTGGGTCCTAAGGCTACTCTAGGCATAACTATTGTCTCCAGTTGGTCTAGCCTGAAGCATTCTATTAACATTCTTTTCAAGGATTAAGACATGGAATAGTTTGATGGATACAACCGCTCTAAAAAGGAGTTCTTTTGGCATTTTAGGAACAAATGTTTATTTTTTGGGTGGGAACCAAAACAGTCCTGCTTGTGTTCAATTCAGCTTTATGTAAGATTTTTTATATTAAAAAAAACTAAGTTATGAGACCTTATTTTCTCTCCATATTTGAAACCACTGGTGATCAAGAAACAGTTTAATCCAAATTCTAAATCTTTGTACATACAGTGAAAATGTGCCACTTCCACGGAGGCTGGGCAGAATTCAATAGACTATAGAAGCCTATATTCATTCTCTCTCTCTTTCTGTCTCTATCTTCATCTATCTCTCTGTTGTTGTCTATCTTTCTCTCTCTCTCTCTGTCTCTATCTCCATCTGTCTCTCTGTTGTCTCTCTCTCTCTCTCTCTCACCTGCCTGTGTTATCTGTATTTCTCTCTCTCTCTCTCTCTCTCTCTCTCTCGTTTCTTCGGTTCCCACTAAAACAAGGAAGAAGGATAAAAAAGTTATTTGACTGGAATAGATTGGAACTGGGTAAAGTTGAACAAACACAAATCATCCACAATGAAATGTAAATTTGTCTAAGCTATGATGCCAAATCTGTTTTTTCTTTCCTTCTCATTGGTAGCAATAACAGAGAGGCATATTGGCCCCATGATCAGTAGGGAAGCTTGCCCAACTCCTGGTCTTAATGAAATGGAGACTTAAAAAACAACAACAGCAAGCTTCACATGGCCTGGCAGCGGTTCAGAGCCTCAATCAGAGCAAGGCTTCAGTTAACCTCTCCTCCCCTTTTGCTCTGATTTTTTCTGTTCTCTTTCCCATCCCATCCACTTACATCCCTGTTCCATCAGTGTTTTCTTGGGGACATTTTCTTGATAGTTCTCAATGAGGTACACATTTTGGCTCGAGAATACATCAGATTCAAAGCACTTTGATAAGATGATCCAAGAGTTTGCTTTCCTTGAAGGGCACAGAGATTCTGCATTCTCATTATTTGAGCCTGATCTGTGCGCCCCACACCCACCTCCACCCAGGAGACAGGCTGAGAGTTTTGCTATGAGCCAAACAAGGTTTTACTTCCTGATGAGATGCAATAATTCAACGGAATCCGCCAGCTACGCTCCTGACCTAGAGATGCCACCGTGCCCTGTGTTGGGTTTGCTTGTAGCCATTGAGCCCGACTGTGAGAAGACCCTATGGCCTGTGTGGTGGTGGTCAAATAGACTTTTTTCTGGTCCTGACTGCAATTGGAAAGTCAAGAGTGACATGGATTTGAGACCTATGACAGTTTGGTTGAGGAACACAGGACACGGATGTCCCAAAACAGTGTCACTGGTTTTCAATGTTTCTGAAGAGTAGACCCTTCAGCTGTGCTTTTTAAGCTCCAGAACATCAAAATCTAGTGGGCTGTTTTGGGTAGAAGTGGGTGGATGATGGAGCAGAAATCAGTGCAGCTCACTGTAAAATAAATCGAAAGCTCTTTGATATGAAATTCAAAGAATTTTAAGAAATGAAGCATCTTTCTGGCTATACCCATCTGCCTACTAAGAATTTTACCCAAGTCATTACAGGTGAACAAGTATTTAATTTTCTTTAAGAGTAGTTCTGGAAAAAAACCAAAAAAAGCGTAGGACATACGTTGAACACCCTTCTTTGGAAATGTCTCTTAATGCTCATCGTCCTTTTATAGCAGATTTTCTTTCCTTCTAACTCAAGGATTCATACTTTAACACTTTATTTTTCCCCTTAATATTGGCTTATGACAGCTGATGAATTGGCCTTCCAAAATGCTAATTCAGCCTTACCCCTGTTCCTTCCAGCCATCAGTCAGGCTGCATTAGATTTTTCCAGTTGATAATTTCCAGTTCCAGTTCTGTGAATCCAGTCTTCTCAACTTGTCATCACCTAAAATATTAGTTTTAAATTGGATAATAAAGACACATTACATCTCTATCAAATGCAGATAAAATAGCATGACGCCTGATACTTTTATGGTTCTCTACTGACTTTAAGAAACTTTCCAAAATTATTTTTCCCTCAGAACATCGATGCTATGAGTCACTTGAGATCACCTGCGTAATCTTTAATAATGTGAATTTTGTCCAGCTTTTGGGGTCTTTTTGGACTTATTAGATAAGGTCTCCAGTCTGTGAGAAATCTGTACCCCAGTTCTCACCCACTCCGCCTAATAGGCATAGGTTTCAAAAGAGAGGTCTCCTTATATTATATTAATTGTTTCTACTATTCTACCCTGTCTTCTCGCCTAAGAGAGAGTTTATTTAGGCTCTTAAATTTGAAGCATAATTTCTGCTGCGAGTTTCTCTTTTGTGTTGTTGTCACTCGTTTGGGAGCGCCATTTGCTGTGCTGGCTGAGAGTTATACAGAAGGGGGAAAGAAGAAGGTTACAGAAGAAGGTGACACTGAGAAGGTCTACTCATGAATAGTATTGGCTAGTAGAGAAAGAAGGCTGGGCATGGACACTCCGGAAGAATTCATTTACTTCCTGAAGCAAAAGCTATGGAGACAGCATAGTTGAATACATGGTATCATTCTATGTTGTGTAGCTGTACAACTAGGAGACACAATTTGGAGCCAGACTGCTTGACTTCAAATTCCGGTACTGCCTCACAGCTGTGTGATCTCGGGCAAATTCCTTAACTTTTTGGTGCCTTGTGTTTCTGATCCGTGAAAGAGGGTTAAACTCCGACATTGTAGGGTTTTGTGAGAATTAAATGTGAATATAAAATATATAGGTCCAAAGTGGGCCTTTGATGAATGTTCGGTACTTATGATTAGCGGGAACTTCTTGGTTTCCCTCCAAGAGAATGCCTCTCCTCAATTTAGGTATCAACCTTCTAAATGCACAAACTAACTCTTGTATTCAACAGTCTGATCTGAACTCACATAAGTGAAAGTTCTCATTGATACTTACTCCTTCAATTAATTACAAACTGAACACTTCATGTAAAATATGGGTCATAGAAGAATTAAAGATTTGAGTTATATTAATTATCCATTTATTCATTCATCCAAGGATCATTCGTAGACGATCTACTTTGCTTCCAACTCTGAATTAGGCCTTGTGGGGAAATACAGTTCAAACAGATAAGACTGGCCCTTGAAATCATGGCATAGAGGTGAGTGAGTGATGAGTATCCATGATAAAGTTGCCAGCTAAAACACAGCAAACTCTGCTAGATTTGAATTTCAGATAAACAATGAGTAACTTTTTGGTACAATCATGTCCCAAATATTGCATGCTCTTGGGGACAGTGTGATGACCCCTACTGCCCTCTCCTTTATCCCTGACACCGCTGTGGGCACTGGAAGGACCAGGAATACCAGATGGACTTACTCAATTGGAGCCTCAGGTAAGCTCTCTTCCTCACGACAGGAGATAATGAATAAGTCGAGAACACCCTAAAGAAGTTAGGTCAAAATTCTGCATGTGACAGAGTTTTTGCCTATCCACAAATGTTGCTGGGTATTCTTTCCTTCGTAAGCACAAAAATTTTAACCAGTGGCACTTCTCAACAAAAGAAAACATCATCCTAAAATAAAACTATTTCTAAGCTTTTTATCAGGTTCCTATGGAAATCAATGGGAAATCTACATGGTCTACAAGGAGAGGAGAAGCAGAATTTGTAGAATACAACTTACACCCACCCCTCATGTTTGCAAACACACACACACACACACACACACACACACACACACACACACACACACACACATATACAATAGCATTCATGCCTTGGAAAAACAACGACTGCCTGTCCCCTTCTTAAGCAATGTGTGATTAACTGGAACATCCCTTCCTGCCTTGAAGGTCTCGCACCTGAGTGTGCGTGCTCTTTTTGGGATCCTTCTGAATCCTCCCAGACTGAGTGGTTTCCTGTCTGGGCTGTACTCGCAAAACAAGGGAGCTGCCGGAGCTGAAAATAGCACTTGGCCTGATGGCTTGAGCATTGACCAAAACTGGAAAAGTTCTGGATTTGGGGGGGAAAGATAAAACCCCAGCATCAACAAGCTACTTAAGAGACTGAATAATGACATCAAAGACCTAGAGAATAAGGGTTTGAATTTCTCTGTTCCGCTCCTTCTCTTAGTCTACAAAGGTCTGTGATTTAATTTCCTTATCTCATGATTCTTCCCCCTCCCACACCCAATCTTATCATCATCTGCTGCTTGTGATGCTATTATTAAAAAATACCTGAATTGACAAGTCTAGGAAGTGTGATACCTGACATATCATTGGTGTTCAATACATGTTTGTTGAATAAACTGTGACACAAAGAGTCCGTCACTGTTACGACTCTGTGTGGGTCAAATTTGGATATTACAAAAGTGAAAAAATGCCATTAAATATATTTAAAGCAAGTGGGAAGAGCCTCACCTAACCCATGCTTCCAAGAAGATGAGCTTATCACAACATAGGGCAAGTGCAGCAGATTTGCTCTGCTATTTTTCTAAGTGGCTTAAACAAAGGGAAACCCTTCCCCTCAACATGCATAAATGGCCTTTATCTGTTGTAAAAAGTCTTCATGCGATTCTCAGATCCCAATGCTCTCCTCCAAATGCTATATCCTAAGAAATGTCTAGGTTCAACAAGGCTTTGCTACAGCATGAGTAGAACTGCTGTATGCATGTGTTGTGGATCCTAATTGATTGTCACTTGTAAAGTAATTTGTGGTCTGGACAAGATATTCCATAGTCTATTTTTTTTCCGTCACCAAATTTTCCACTGAGTGATGACTAACCTTTTTATTTCAGTGGAGCCACTGGTAACTGATGAAATGAGAAGGAAGCCAAGGCTCGCAGCCTAGATTCTGCTGCGACGGTCTTGAGCTGTTTCCATTTCCTTTTTAGAAACATCAAGCTACATACTTTTTTTGTATGTCTGTTGAAAAACTCTAGTTTGTCATTTCTTCTTTCACCACTTCTGGGCTGTTTTTCCTTGGCTGCAATTAAAACGTTTTCATTTCAGGCTACATTGGAGGTAATCAAATAGTTAAGAGGCTGAGAGAACAATAGCATATTTTCACATGGAAAAGCAAGTGACAGGTTGTAATTTGGGAACTTTTGATGTAATAGAGGAAATGACTATGGGATATCAAGAGGTCTGTAAGCTTGCATGCATTTATGGTAATTTATCAATAGCTTTTGAATTTTTTTCACGGTGCGTACTTGTGTACTTGTTTACATGAAGGCTGTCCAGATCTGAGTGGACCAAAAGATTAGCTGAGTTTCCTAACCTCTGCCTGTATAATAAAGATAGATAATTACAAGGATGTGGAGCAAAGATGTGAAGATACCTGAAGCTTCTTACATTGCTGGTAGGAGTGCAAAATGGTGCAGTTGGAAAATAATTTGGAAAATAACTTGGCCGTTTCTTAAAATAAACATGAATTTACCATATGACCCAATAATTCAACTTCTGGGTATTTACCCAAGAGAAATGTAAACGTACTTCTGCACAGACCTAAATGCGAATGTTCATAAATGATAGCATTATTCAAAACAATCCAAACGTCCATCAATTAGTGCATGGAAAAATGAAAGATGGAGTACCCCATGCAATAAAAAAACTGTTTGGCAATGAAAAGAACAATGTACTGAGAAATATTACAACATGGATAAACTTTAAAAATATCATGTTGGTCAGGCTCATGGAGGCTGAAGTGAGTGGATTGCCTGAGTCCGTTGGTTTGGGATGAGTCTGGGCAACTTGGCAAGACCTTGTCTCTACAATACATTTTAAAAAAATTAGTCGGGAGTGGTAGTGCGTGACTGCAGTTGCGGTTACTTGGAAGACTGAGGCAGAAGGATCGCCGGAGCCCAGCAGGTTGAGGCTGCGGTGACCGGGAGCATGCCACTGCACTCCAGCCTGGGTGACAAAGTGAGACTCTGACCAAAAAAAAAAAAAAAAATCATGTTAACTGAAATAAGTTATATGCAAAATACATGTATATAATTATAAATATTGTATCACTCTAGTCATATGAAACACCAAAACAAGGTCAATATATAAAGATAGAAAGTAGAGTCGATTATGCTGTACATGATTTTTACTATTATTTCTGTGACTTTGGAGATAATCTTCTTTTGGAGTTTGCCAGCTAACAGGATTCACTTAGTAGGTCTCTAACTTCATAAGCTTTTTAGGTTTCCCTGTTTCTGGAAGTTCTTGTGGGACAACACGTGCTAGCCAATGTACTTCGCACCCCTGGAGATTGATGGAATTTGCCAGGTGGAATAAGAAAAGAAAAAATCATGCTCATATACAATTCCCTAAACAAACAGATTTCATTACGATCTGAGCAGCCCTTGGGCTTTTCCTGATGGACATATTTCTTGGGTGATGAGATCTTCTGTCTATTCTTCTGTCATTCAGCCAGTAGATGTTCAACCTATCAGGAATGGTAACTGGCAGGTTTTTCTAGGAGCTGTTAGGTAACACCAACATCAGCAGCTCTTGGTATTTGCTGTAGAGGTCCTCAGGAGATTTCTTCCTGTAGAATAAATTCACTAAAAAAAATTAGGCTTAGTAGAACAAGAATGCTTAAACAATGTAAGACAACTGTCCCATTTATCCCAAAATATGGGGAAAAGTAGTCAATTTTCCTCCTTACTTCACTTTTACTATGTGAACATGACCTATGGTTTCAACAACCTCTTCATGGTTATTGCATTTTATATGTCACACTTATAAAATACATGGGGGAGGGCGACATGGTGTGACCTAAGGGGCTATGTTGGCTTTACCTACGTGCCTTCACCGTCACAATGTCTTGTAGGTGTTTAAGGTCATTGCCATGGGACCTCTGGATGAATGGTCTAAGTGTCTTTACTCCAGCAGGTCAGGGACAATGAGAGGCTCAGAGAACCCTGTTCACAATCATGGTTCCTTATAGAAGTGTTACATCCTGGGATGTGTTTTTCTAGTCATTGTACAGTGCTATCGACTCTGGTTTTTGTTCTTTGTGTGATCCAGGTACCACTTGAAATAGTCAATGGGGCTTCCGGAAAGGCTTTGAAATATCCAAATTCATGGAGAAGTTCCCAAAGGTTACGATTCAGCCTTGCCTCAAAGATAGTTATTATTTTGTCTGCCCTGTCTTCTTAAGGCTGAGACCATTGAAGGCCAGAGATGATATGTCAATTATTCAATTCACTAATGAATGAATGAATAAACAAACAAACACATAGCCTAGTAGAAAGAGAGCTAGAATTTAAATTCCTAATCTAATCTATTTCTTCTTCCACACTCCCCCCCCCCCACCCCGGAACCACCACTTCCTATTTGTTAAAGCTACTGCAGAGATGATTTTGTTTAACTTCAGAGCTTTGGGCATTTTTGTTTCTCAGAGATAGCTGCTTGATGACATGTTTTTCCCCCAGGCATAAACTTCCAAATGATTTGCTTTTTTTTTTTAGGCAATTACCTTACTAGACTCTGGTGTGGCCATGTGTTCTTGGAGCTATGGCCACCATCATGTTTTCTGGCTTTGGCCTTCTCCCCTGCCTTGGGGAGGTGAATCTCTTCTTTGCCTCTCTATCTCTAATTTACTTTCTAAATAAACTATATTTTCTAATGTAAAAAATAATAATAAATAAATAGGTTACTTCAGTGGCTTCAGTCTTACCGATGGACTGTGTGTTTGTTTCAGTATCAGAAAATCAAGAGTTGCAGTTTTGTTCATCAATGCTAACTGAATAATTTAATGAATGACTTAACTTCTACATATAGGACCTTTAGCTTGTACTGTGAACATTAACTATCTCCCAGAAAATCAATACTCCATGTTTCCAGATTCATAGCATTTATATTGTAAATCACCTAACACACGTTTTGAGAGTTCTTTCAATGAATGTTTTCTGAAGTTAGAATCCTGCAGTAGCTAATGACATTTTACATTTTGACTAAAATGCACAATTGCAGTGGTTTGGAGAGAGCCTTAGAAACTCTACAGTTAACTTACAGGTTTTCAAGGGCACCATGTGTTTCCAGGTCAGCAAGTACTGGAAACAAAATAGACAGGTCTAACTTTTCTTAGGATAATTAGGTATAACATCTTTCAGGTAGAAAATTTCCCTAAGTTTTAAACATATCCTATTTACTACAGCATGAACCTATTGACACAAGATTGCCCTCTGTTGAAATCTACAAGAGTACTCAGTTTTTGGAATAAAGGCTTAACTTATTCTCATTTGCGAAAAGCAATTGAAGAAGGATCTGACAGGTGGTGCAAGGAGCAGAAAACAAAGGCGTCAAGACCATCTTCATCACCTACCCTGGTTTCTGTAAGACTGTGCTGGGAAATCTGGTTCTTGCAACAATTTCTGTTAGATAATTAGGTCTGAAACCTTGCTAGATTGCTTTGGAGTTATAAAAATAGATAAGACCAACTGCCAATCACAATGAAACGAATCCACAGCTCCTTGAGTAAGTTGTTAGGTCCCTTGAGAGAGCTAGAGAATAGGCACCTGCTCTGGGACTGAATTATGTCTCCCTGAAATCCCTGTGTTGAAGTTCTAACCTTCTAGTGCCTCAAAATATGACTATATTTGGAGATAACGTCTTTCAAGAGGAAATTAAGTTAAAATGAGGTCATTAGAGTAGGTCCAAATCCAATATGACTGGTGTCCTTATAAGAAGAGGAAATTTGGACACGGACACACAGAGAAGAAAGACCACGTGAAGACAGAGAGAGAAGGCCATCTATAAGCAGAAAGACAGGCTTCAGAAAAAACTTAACCCTGCCAACACCTTGATCTCAGAAAATCACCAGTCAGATACAATGTGCACAGGTGGGAGCGGTGAGCACACTTAAAGCCCACACTTCTTCGTCACCATACAACACAACTATGTAACCCAAAACTATTACACCCCTTAAGGATCTTGAAATAAAGTAAATAAATAAAATCAAATTATAGCCTTCATAATTGTGAGAAAAAAAAAACCAAAACATGTTTCTGTTGTTTAGGCTGCATGGCATTTGTAATGGCAGCCTTAGCAGATTACAACAGCCCCCAGATAAGTACAGCACAATGTAAATGTAAGGGCCATACTAGAGGCACTGAGTTAAGAGAAGGGAAAGATGATATCCTTGTTTGAAAATCAGGACATAGATAGAAAGATGGAAAGGCGTTTGAACCTGAAAGGTAAATAGGATTTAAAATGAGACTATTTGGGGAATAAGCATTCTAAGCGAAAGAAACAGGATAAAAAATTTATGCAATTCTGTAGGATATCTGGGACAATTGAGGACAATCCAGGTCAGCTGGAATGTGTGTTTATTAAAGGGGGAACCAGAGAGGTGAAAGAGGAGAATGCTACCGTATTGCAGATGGCCTTAGATTCTCGGCTGAGGAATGCAGCGCTCATATAGTTGGTGTGTAATGAATGTCATCAGGATTATTTTTAATTAATTACTTAATTTAACAGATATTTATTCTATGTCTACTCTGTGCCAGGTGCTATCCTTAATAAGCTTGGGGTAGTTAAATAAGCAAAGCAGTCAAACATCTCTGCTCTTGTGAAACAGGGACAAGCAATGGCTCATACACATAAGTAATATATTTACGAAGCCAATTTATATATTATTGCCATCACGATTATATCAAGCACAAGTGTGTTGAAAGAAATAAGTTATCTGGAAAAAATATGCAGCAGTGCATGGAGTATCAGGAATGCTGGGGGTGAAGCGGTGAGTTGTCATTTAAGTAGCATAGTCAGACTGAAAGATGAGCTCGAGATTGAGAAGATGGCACTTGAAAAGATGGCGAGGAAGCCAGCCATGAGGCTTGATGGCAAGAAGAACATTCTAGTCAGAAGGAGCAGTCAATGGGAAGATGAAACATCTCTGTTGTTTGCTGGGACAACATATTCCTGCAGGGGATTATACATCTAGCTGTCCATTGACAAAAGCAATGGATGCTGGTGCTGTAGTTGGAATACTAACAAAAGTTATTACATTAATGCTTATACTGCATAAATTTTTACTTCTGAATGCTTTGCAGTGGATGATCTCAACACCGTGCCCTTAAAATAACCCCTTGACGTTGGGAGGGGCAGGTAGGATTATTCTTATTTTATAGATTGTGCAATGGAGTCCCGAGACTTTATGTGATTTGCCCAAGGTCACAGGGAAGGGTCTGGGAGTCTCTGCACCCAGGTGGAACAACACGTCTCTGTTGGTCTGTGGGGCCCTTCAGCCGGAGACATAATGAAGTTCTCAGACAAACAGTGGGAGGCCTCCTATAAAAAACAGGGCTGTGACATCAGAACCTCAGGAAATGCCACCTCCACCCGCTCCATGTCCCCCGCGTGAGTTTCACCAAACTTCTGACTCTCTCCTAGGAATCACAGGTCACTTCTGCCGCCCCAAATGAGAACAGCTGTTCCTCACACGTAACATTCTGGTTTCCTCATGTTGATGGATGGTGGAAGGAATGAATGTGATTCTCTGGTCTTTGAACCCTGGTGTTTTCTTATGCTTGGAGAAAAAAATTATGTAGGCACCAAAAATTGTGAATCCTGTCCTTATTTGAGTAAGGAACTTGCTATATCTAACAATCCTCTTGTAGTACCTAAGAGAAGACAGGGAATCTGCAAGAATGTGTAACAACAAATGAAAACCATCTGGAAACAGTGACGCACAGACACATGCTTCCCTAGGTACATGCTACCTTGGGTAAGCTGCCCCCGGTTGCATGTTAAGAAGGCCCACACCCACCTAACCACCTTCAGTAACACAGTCCCTTAAAACTCGCAAACAGCCGGGCTCGGTGGCTCAGCCTGTAATCCTACACCTTTGGGGACTGAGGTGAGTGGATTGCCTGAGCCCGCGGGTTCGAGACCCGCCTGGGCAGCAAAACCTCATCTTTACAATAAATCAAAAAATCAGCCGGGCGTGGTAGCGCATGCCTATAATTTCGGCTACTTGGAAGGCTGAGGCGGAAGGATCGCCAGAGCCCAGCAGGTCGAGGCTGCGGTGGCCGGGAGCGGCCACTGCACTCTAGTCTGGGCGACAGAGTGAGACTCCAACTAAAAAAAACCCCAAAAAACAAAAAACAAAAAACTCACAAACAATATGCTGTCTTAATTAACCTTTTGGAAACAGATCAGCGCATGTCATTTTAAAAAATTGAAACATGTCAAAAGTTAAATGAGTTTACATGGATTGAAAAATAAATCACAGAAATACACTATATTTTGTGGGTTCATCTCCAAAACCATATATATTGTCCTTTTATCATAATTTAATTATTGTTGATAAGGATTCTGGTCAAACTAAAATAATTCAATTTCACGGCTCTCTGTAACACCTTTAGCTAAATCAACTAGTGACGAAGACCAGGGAAAAAAAGCAGCGCAATTGTACTAACAATTTAATGAGAGTCTTTTATTTTCTCCTTTTCTCCCCATGCCCAGCCTGATTATTGGAACCAAGTCCATTGCTATGCATCTATAGTATAATTTTCTTGTGTGGGGTATGTAAAAGGAGAAACAAAGCAAATTCCTCCAACTTTTTTTTATCTTTCTCACAAAGACAGGCTCAAATCCCTTAGTTCCGCTTTAATCATCTGCCTCATGACAAGTCCACAGATTCCTCAAATAACTGTGTCAAATCAGATTAAAATTTTAATTCTGTGTTGGAAGATGGAATCAGAATGCCTCTGCTGATCTCAGAGTCCCTTCTTGCTCTAGTCTGAAGACAGCTCCTGTGACAGTAATACAAGATTAGTGGCCGGATTCGAGTAAAGATGGAGAACGGTTTTTCTAAAGGTGTCGATGCTGCTGTTTGGAATGCTACTGGCCACTGGGCTCTGAAGTTGGTAATGGTTGGCCCTGAGGAACAGTGTGCTGGTCCTTGGGGAAAATATGCCCCCCAGAGCCACTTTGTGTTGTCACTGGCCTGCATCCCCGAGAATGGACCAGCTTTCTTCATGTGGGACTCATGATAGACCAGGGTGTGGTGGCTTCTGGAGCCACCCTCTGTATTAAAGCAACCTGGCCATTCGTAGCAGGCAGCTGACACTTTGTTGACAATTTACTCTCTCTCCTTACCTACTGTCTCCCACTCAACCTTCAGATTCTCAGGGTTCACTGTCCAACCGCCCACTCTCCTTACCTACTCTCAGGATGCCTGGGAGCTGGGCCCAAGGACAGGGAGTGGGTGCAAATAAGGAGTGACATCAGAGGGTAGAAAGGGGTTAGGGACTGAACAGGAGAAGATGTGTGGCTAAAAGAAGGTACTGTGCCCTCACCAGGACTCTTCGGGCTTCCAAAAAGTGTCTGAATGACTGTCAACTGCAAGCTACACAAAGGAGTCAGGACGGCTTGGAGGGGCTCTCAAGCATAAAGTCTAGGACTGCCACATTCAGCAAATAAGAGTGAAATACATCCCATTAATTGTGAATCTTAGATAAGCAACATTTTTTTTTTTTTTAGTATATGTCCCATGCAATATTTAGGCCTATGTTTTCCTAGAGTATGTTCAATGTTGGCGTAACACCATCAGCACCCAGAATTTAGATGCCCTGTGTAATACTTGGGACATATGTATAATAAAAAAAGAATTATTTATTTGAAAGTTGATTCAACTGGGCATCCTGTATTTGATCCAGTGACTCTGATCCAGACCCCGAACTAAAGAGGAAAAACAGAATAAAGTAAAACAAAGTCCTTTTCGAGATCTATAGCAAACGGACATAAAGAAGCAGAAATAGATGTGTAATTGATTTCAAAAGTTGTTCTGAATTTCTAGTGGTTCTTTAAAATGCTTTTCATCATCTCTCCTCAGGACTCCTGAATTCCATGTGACCAGTCCAGTAGTCGTCGCCACTGCATTTCCCCTCTGAAGCCCCTCCCATGTTCAGTGTGGCAAATGTAGAGTTGAGAGTCTCGCCAGCTTGGACAGCACTTCTCCACTGCCTTGTGAACTCAGCCAGTTTCTTCAGAGGTCACTCTGTCACCAGCAATGGCTACTCAATAAATTAAAGTTCGTTAGGCAGAGTGAGGACTGTGGCAAACCGTTGAGTTCACGCCCTAAGCGTCTTTAAATCCAGATATTATATTTTGCTATGCAGTGTCCAGGCTAGACAAGTTCCAAAGCCCCTCTGGCTCTGAGGCTTTCCATTCCCACCCAGGCATGGCAGGCCACATTCCCTTTGTGTTCCCATGCAATCCGTGTTTATTTTGATTGCCGTACTTGCCAGACTTGATTATATTTCTTAGCTGGCCTGTTTCCACCGTTTTACTGTAAAGCGCTGAGGGCAGGGACCTTGCCTAAGACATCTTGGTATTCTGGGAGGATTCCTATGTTTACCTGATCATCCTTTGTCAGATGGCTGAACATGTAACTCAAGGGAAGGACTCAGACTCGGCATTGCCTTGTGTCCATTTCCCCGATTGCTTCATCTCTGGGATGGGGGAAGCTACGAAGGAGCCATTCGTAGTCTCCATACTTGACACATTTTGACTTCCAGACGTCATACACGCTTGCATGTGGTTGCATGTGTGGGCACTTCCTTACCGTGCGAGGGACGAGAAATTCTCCAGTTGCAATATTTTGGGGGATAAACGGCTAGATGGGAATGAGCACCAACACCCAAACTCCTCGTTCCTCTCCCCGACATATGCACCTGCAGGCATGTGTCCATCTGAGTCTGCATGGGTGTTGATGATCCATGAAAAAGCTTCGGATACTTTTTCCACCTTGTATGAACGGCTGCCGCTTGGACTGCTGCCTTGTGTTTCACGTTAGACGGAACAATAGGAAAAGAAATGCTCATCATCCTGTTTTGTCTAACCTTTGTCTTGTTTTCTCTTTCTGCAACTTTAGTGAGTGATAGGAATCATGATCCAGAAAAGTGTAAATGTGTTTAAATACTTCTTGTTTAAATTCATGGAAACATTTCACATCCAATTACGCAATCCTCTGCGTGTTTCTACTTCCCCTCTCGGCAGTGGGAACTTTGGCCACCTTCGGTGCCAATAAAGGCCAAGGCGCAGGCTTAATCCTTGTTTAGGCCATTTGGATTTCATGGGGAAATTTTTTGGATTGGGGCCCACAGGGTAAAACCTGAATCTTGGTTGCTCTTCCTGGAAATGCATCAGACGGAGAGTGTGCATGACTGTGTATGGTCTTTGCTGGAAGCAGCTGAAAAGTGAAGTCGTTCTCATGGTTCTGAAAAGTGAAGTCGTTCTCATGGTTCTAGGCACGCAGGCAGGAATATCACATGTTCTTAACCCAACCGGCTGGTTATCATGTGCTCCCCAACCCAGGTGGGGTGTCAATGTGCCCTCGGTAGTCTCACCCAGAGGCTGTCCCCGGAAATGTCTTTACCCGCAGTCCTCATTCCCTTTTGTTGTGTCTTTCCTTTGATTGACATCTTATACTTCAATATGATGACTTGATGCTTCAACTCTTTCCTTGTTCTTTTGTCCAGGGTGGAGGATCATTCACTCACGCACAATCATTTATTCCAATGACTGTTTATTTAGCATTTCTTATGTCTAGATACAGAGGATACTTCAACAAATAAAATAGACAGTTCATATACTGGCAGAAACCTCGCATTCCAGCAGGAAAAGCCTGTGCAAAGGTACTCGGCAGGTAGAGAGAGGTGTCATAAAGAAAGGTAAATTCGTGGAAAGGGATAGCAGAAGGACAGAGCGCGGTTTGGGGAGGAATCCAGTGATGGGTGAAGGACATGGGTTCTAAAACAAGGCTGCCTAGGTTTGAATCTTGCCTCAATATCCACAAATGTGTGACCTCGGGATAGTTGCTTAATTTGCCTGTGCCTCTGTTACTATATCAATAAAATGGGGCTAATGATGTTATCATCTCATTGGTTCCTTGTAGCATTTAAGTGAGTAAATATAGGTTAAAAAGTCAGAACTAACCAGGCTCGGTGGCTCAGCCTGTAATCCTGCGCCTTTGGGAGGCTGAGGTGAGTGGATTGCCTGAGCCCGTGGGTTCGAGACCCGTCTGGGCAGCGAGACGAGCCGGGCGTGGTAGCGCATGCCTGTAATTCCGGCTACTCGGAAGGCTGAGGCGGAAGGATCGCCAGAGCCCAGCAGGTCGAGGCTGCGGTGGCCGGGAGCGGCCACTGCTCTCCAGTCTGGGCGACAGAGTGAGACTCCAACTCAAAAAAAAAAAAAAAAGGTCAGAACTGAGCCTGGTTTTGTGAGTGTGCACCGTTGTGAACTCTTTTGCTTTACTATGGCTGTGGAATCACCACTGCCTACTGGCCATATGATACCAACTTACTTGCAAATGATTGGTTCTTTCGTCATTTTAGATGTCCAGGAATGAAGAAATTATTTCTAGGATCTCATCCCATGACAACAGTAGGGAAAGATAAGATTTAACCTTGAAGATTCTTTTTCACAGATGATTCAGGAAGTAAGGAGAGAGAGTTAAAATTTTGTTTCGTAATTTAAAAAACATATGCCAGTAAGCTAAACCATGTAAAATTGTTGATTTTTGTTGTTGGCCAATAAATTCAACAATTCCATACGATTAAGTATATGAAATGAGCAGATGTTAGGTTGGATTTCTTATTTTTTAATCAACTTAATATTTCACAGTGTAACCTTATTTATTTACTCATTTTTGATAAATAAGTGCCCACTGACCGTTCTCAGTTCTCTAGGCTATGACTCCAAGCAAAGTTAGGCTCAGTTGTTTTTATGAAGTCACCTTTCAAAAATTCTTAAGCCTGCGTGATGCATTGTTCTTAATACATTTATTTTTCATCTTTAACTTGCATATGCCTTTCAGCAAGGAGTCATTAATTTATTTCCAAGTACAGGTAAAACTGCCAGAAATAAAATATTACTAATATCATTGCTTGTAGGAAGAAATGTCAGCATACTTTTATTCTTCTATGTCAGAGATAAGGAATAAATAGATATGAACAGGGGAAAAGGGAGGGGGAGAGAGAGGATTTTGTTACACTTTAAACTTCCATTCCTAACTTTATTATTCGAATATTTAATTATACTTTTATTACTCATAATCTTTTAAAAACCTTTGTAATAAAGAAAAATTAGTTTTATGAGTCCGGAACCAATTAAGCAAGGTGACCAAGAAAGTATGATGCATGGTTTCTAGATATGTTTACACACAACCAGGTAAGCTGAACGAATGCATCATTGTTTAATGACATTTCAATTTTTGTGTGTTTACATGTGTGTGAGAGATACTTCAGTGAAAGACTGAAAACTTCTATCCTAACTGAGCTTGGTCTCTCTGGTTCTAGGTCTTTCTGGATCGCTTTCTCCTTGTCACGGTTTTCCTGGCTTCTTCTTTCCCGTACTCCTCAAAATTCATGACCATGAAACCCAAAAGGTTAGAGACCCCATGATGGGCAGTTGATATGTGAGCATCCCTGAATCAGAGTGGCAGGAAGTGTGACCACACAATTCATTAACCAAGTGCTTGGCATCTCAGGGGTCAGATGGGTTACCTGATAGCCCCTAATTAGCGGGTGCGAAACATCTTTGTTTTCCCAGGCTACTGAGTTAAAGTTCAGACTTCATTCTTGCTATTGATTGATAGAGAAAAGAGGGTCCCCAGGCACAGCATAGCTTGGGGACAGGAGAAAGCTACTTTGAAACGCCCCTCTAAAGGTCACAGAAATATTTCTAGATCTGGAAACAGTTAATGTATTTCACTGAAAACAGAGCCAGATTTGTGACTAAAAATGCCACGGAACTATCTTCTATTTCAACCAAATTCACACCTCTACAACCAAATCATTTTTAAAAAGTTAATTTTATTTTAATAAGGATAAAATGAAAATGTAGTTTCTTTAGGAAGGAATTTTCCTCCTGTTGGACATTTTAGATCATTACTGAAAATCAATTATAGGCATTCTCAAGAAGGACTATCCTTATATTATTTTGAATAACTAATTGATTTTTTAAAAACTAATTCAACAGGTATTTATTGAGTTCTTATTGTGGGCAAAGTGCCAGGCCAGGCATTGGAAAAGTATTTCCTTTCCAGATGGTATGGTCACCGGGTTTTCTTTTTGTTGTTGTTTGCTCAGTTGAAGCCTGTAGTAAATTGAATTTTCAGATTGAGTCCATTTAGAGTAATAATTAGCAATCATTCCAATTTTCTATATGTGAGTTGTTACTTATTGAGTTAATGAACTACATCCTGGTTAAAAGTTTCTCTTGAGTTTCTCAACTTTGGTGCTACTGATATTTTGGGTCAAATAATTCTTTACTCTAGGGGACAGTCCTGTGCACTGTGGAACGGCTGGCCTCAACCAAAAATGTCTCCAAACATTTCTGGATGTCCCTGGAGGGCAAAATCACCCCCAGACGAGAACCACAAGCATAAGATAAAGTGCATACATTTTTAAAAAAATGAGATTAAGTAGGAAAAATATTCTTTTACTGTCTTAACTGATAAATTATCTCACAATTGGCAAAATAGTTCATTGTAATTAAGTAAATATACATTCATATTTTCAAGTTCAGGATAACGAGTCATTTTTATTATGATTAGACAGCATCACCCTTCAATTTCAAAAATATTTAGTAGTTATTCTAACAATTACAGCAATCAGTCTGGAATAATTGATTGTCCAATAAAAATGAAAACTCCCTACATCTGTCATCAATTTTATCACTCAAATAGTCACAGCCCAACTCTAAGAAATAATGAATATTTTTAGTTCCTTGCCCTGCGACTTTCTGAGCTGCTTGGAAAGTGGCTTTACACTGGAATGAGAGCCGGTGGCCGGGGTACTGTGCATAGTTTTATTCCTTCTCACGTCTTCCGGCATTTGAACTTTCATAACCAGAACTTCCTTGTCCATAACTCTTATGAAAATAACATTTCTTCTAAGGGTTGGATGGAAATTCATTGGATGAGTCAGAAAACTTATCAAAATATATTCCTATGATGATAAAGAATGCAGTTGCTACCCTGTCATTGCTTGAGTTTTAAGTGGCCTTTAATTATCGGAGAACTACCACAAGTTTTTCTTTTGAGCTAATACTCCATTATTACAAGACACCTGTTAATGCAAATTTTAATATGTTTACTATAGACAATCAGGAAAGTGAACTCAGTCATACCCAGCTTGATGGAGCTAATGGCAGAAGACCAGTTAATAAAACCGACACATTCCAATTGTTTGATATAAGAGGTTGCTGGGAGTGTGACTTTAAAAAAAAAAAAAAAAAAGCCATTTAATTACATACCCCGATGTCTTCACTTAGCAATTCTCTAAAATATATTTTCCCAATTTCAGCATATACCCCTTCCCTACTCTCAATTAGCTATTGCATTGGGCTTTTGCTTCCAAGCCCCATAAGTAATAGTAACTTAATTTTCCAAGCCATAAATCAGGTAAACTTATGCTCCATAGCACATGTTCCATTTGTTTTTAATCAGGGGCGGCCTGGTACCCAGAGGTCGGAAGCTTTCATTCAGAGGGCTCCTGTGCCTTTTTGGAGGGAGAACGCTTTTGGCTTCTTGGAATTCCCTTTGTGAACGTTTTAAGTATCATTTTGGCAAAAGTTCGAATGTATAAAACATCTCATATAGAATCCTTTAATTTACTGACCTCTACACGCCTTTTACTTCAGCTCTGAAGAGAAACATTTAACAACATTCTTACCCTTATGTGTTCTCCTGACTTTGTATGCCATACTGAAAAAAAAAAAAAAGTGTAGCTGCTGGGAAAAGGGACACAAAAGAAGAGAGTTAAGAGATGTTTGTTTCGTAGAAATCACTTCAAAGAAATAGCTCTAACAAGCAGCAATATCATTGACATGATTTAGGTTTGAGAGAATCACATAAAAACTCTTAAGGTTTCCAAAGACTCAGAGTTCCTGGCACCCCATTTTATGACTGAAAGGTGTCTTGGAGGGACTTTCTATAACCCCCTCACTTCATACGAGGGCAGTGACACGTAAAGAGAGGTTTTAAACCCGGAAAATCACCTCCAGCCTATCAGTGCAGTGCTAAAATTAGAACTCAGTCATTCTGCTCTCAATGTCCCTTTACACTGTATCTAAAACAACATCTAATATGTGTGCATTTAGTCATTTAGATATCCATCTAATATAAAACATCCAAATATTTAGAAATTTCTTAATTATTTACCAACTTTTACTATTCATCTAGAATTACTATAGCAAAATTTTAGAACATTAAAAATCAAGAGAAATATTGTAAAACCTACCAGGGTATAAAAAATAAATAAATACAGATTATCTACAATATAAGAGAAATCATTTTGACATAGTTCTCATCAACATTGTACATAAGAATCCAGCAAGCATTTCAAATGTTGGGAGAAATTTAGATTTTAAATTACTAGAGGAAAATTTACCTTAGCCTATAATTCTAAACCTAGTTCTATTTTTCAAGCATGAGTTTAAAAGAAAGATAGTTTTCTAGGTATGAATAATAAGATAATTAAACTCTTATAAACATTCTGAAAGAATTATAAGAAGATATATACCAGGAGCAAGAAAGATGAATTCAAGAAGAAATACTGAGATAGAAGAACCAAAGTTTAGCAACAATATCTGGAAAATAATGTTAAGCTTAATAAATGTTCACTAAAAAATCTGGAACTAAATTTTCAGAAGATATCACTGAGAAGTTTACTGGGGTAAAATGGGAAGAGTAGGAAAACAGACAGGGCTATATTTGTAGATATAAAATTTGCAGTTTGTAGAATACTTTTGTAGAATTTATTCACTTTTTTTTTCTGAGTTGGAGTCTCACTCTGTCGCCCAGGCTGGAGTGCAGTGGCATGCTCACGGCCACCCCAGCGTCGACCTGCTGGGTTCCAGCCATCCTTCCGCCTCAGCCTTCCAAGTAGCCGGAACTACAGGTGCACGCTACCACGCCCAGCTAAATATATTTTTAAATGTGCATTTCCTATGAACTAGCAATACTTCTTCTCATGTGCTACCCATAAGAAAAGCATGGATGTGTGCACAAAGCTGCAGAAAGCCCAGGGAACTCATAGCAGCCAGTGATCATCGCAGTGAAAAAATAAAAATAAAAGCTATCTCTTAGCCAAAGAAGATAAATTTAAAAATTGGTCATATCTGGTCTATGGAATCCAAAGCAAGAATTAGAAAAGCCAAAAGAAAAAAAAAAAGGTCAAACAAACACAGAAAAGACTGATTCAGAAAGACCTTTAGGGCATATTTTTCTCACTCCCTCACCGAGGCTGGAGTGCAGTGCCACCATCATGGCTCACACAGCCATGACCTCTTGGGCTCTGGTCATCCTTCTATTTCAGCATCCCAAGTAGCTGAGACTAGAGGCATGTACCACCACACCCAACTAAGTTTTGATTTTTTTGCAAAGGTGAGGTCTTGCTATGTGGCCCAGGCTGGTCTTGAACTCTGGGGCACAAGCATTCCTCCTGCCTTGGCTTTCCAGAGTGCTGGGATGATATGCATGAGTCACTGCACCTGGCCCATATATATTTTTTTTTTTTGAGTTGGAGTCTCACTCAGTCGCCCAGACTGGAGTGCAGTGGCCGCTCCCGGCCACCGCAGCCTCGACCTGCTGGGCTCCGGCGATCCCTCTGCCTCAGCCTTTCGAGTAGCCGGAATTACAGGCATGCGCTACCACGCCCGGCTGATTTTTTGATTTATTGTAGAGATGAGGTCTCGCTGCCCAGGCTGGTCTCGAACCCGCGGGCTCAGGCAATCCACTCACCTCAGCCTCCCAAAGGCACGGGATTACAGGCTGAGCCACTGAGCCCGGCTCATGGCCCATATTTTTTAATGAAATCTCAAGTTGCATGTTTTCATTAAAAAGAATACATGCAGTACTGGTTTTTATGTGCATTTATACAGTTTTTACATGAACTGTATTATTCTACATATATATGTCAACACCCAGAATTACATGTGAATTAGACACTGTTTTACATTACCCATACCAAATATACTCCCCATCAGTGCCATTGAATGAGTCATGTGTTCATTTATGCCTTCATTTCCCTCTGATGTGCATCTTGCATTTAATGAACATCTTTTATATGCCATGTCTTACACTAGAACCTAAAACTGTGGTCTGTGTTTACCTTGACCTTACTTTCGATTGCAAAAACCAAACTGCTACCCAAGTTTACGCCAGGATACGTATTATCTCATCAAGGAGATAACACTAGAGGAGAAGGAGAAATAGCTCTGTTTGAAAGACTTTGGAAGACCCTACAAAGCAGATGACCAAATGTGTTGGTCTTTGAAGGAGTAACAATTCGCCAATACAAGGAGTGGAAAAAGAACATTCTGGAAGGAGTAAGAGAATGTGCAGTGAAATATTGACAGCCTGGGTAGGAAAATGTAAATGTTCTAATGTGTGTGAAAAGCATGTGCTTAAAGTTGTGTATTTTACAATATTGAGAACTGGGAGCCACTGCAGATGAGAACAACAACTAAGTATTTGTTTTCAGAAAAATAACTTGATAATTTGGAAGACTGGGACACTGGCACAGATTTGGTAAGAATCCAGATGAAAAGGCCACAGAACTGGAGAAGGGGAAATAGATGTAATTTATACTTCAGAAAGATGAACTTGAGAAAAAGGTTGCTATGTAATTTGGGGGGCCATTTTCAAGTGATTTCTCAATTTTGTTTCGAATTCCTCTTTTTCTCTTTTTGTCTCAGTTTCCCTGGAGGCTGTGGTATTCAACAGATGAAAGAAATTTCACTGTGAGGATAATGGGTGGCCCCAAAGCCTGAAAGACACAATTGTAGATTTTGGTGGAGGGAAGGACCATGCACGCCATGAGCAAACACCCGCTCCAAGAAGACTCATTCCCAGTTTCCTGGGGAGCCCACTGGTCTCTAACCCCCGCTGTAATGGCATCCAGGGAATAAACTCCCACACACAGATGCCCTCAGCCACAGGACGGGGACTCCTGTAATTGGTTTGTTTGGCATTCGAGGTCTCACCACAAGTTGGCAGAGGCTGTCACACACAGAGAAAGACGTGTCTGTGGCCATGACCTTCTCCAAAGCTCTGGTCTCAGCGCGGGTGGTGGTGGTGACTCAGGGTGGAGGGTCCGTGCGGGGGCTCTGGAGTCCCCAGGAGGAAACCGGGAAGGGGGCTGAGGTTTGGTTTGTGTTAACATTCTCAGCTTTGGCTACTTTGCTAAACCTCAAAAGAGCGAATTAGAAGGCTGGAAATGGTACAAGAACTGACCTCTTGGGGACGCGGCTTCCCACTCCTGCCTTGCCTGGATGCCTGGATCCTGATCTCGATGTTCTGCGTCTCTTTTGAGCAGTCCCAATTCCTGGTCTGTGTCTTGTCAGAAAGAGAGGAAAAGCCTAAAAATGATGCCATTTTTATTACTGCAGTGAGAATCAGCTAGATGTTGTGTAGTTTCTTAATATAGGCAAAATCATTTTTTAAAAAAGGCTGGTTATGGTGTTGCATGTGCTTTTGCATCCCAATAACCTCACGCCCTCCTGACCGTCAGCCTTCACAGGGAAGAGGGGCAGACCCATGTTTGTGTCTATGTGATGCCTCTACAAGGACCCATTCACTGTGCATGTGGCTGTGTATCAGCAGATTGTCCCCACACTGGGGATGACACCAGGGCCCACCAGGGAGAAAGAGCTGACAGAGCAGTAATCCCACCCACTTAAAACTCACTTTCCCAGGCTCCTTGATCCTCTGCAACTAAACACACTAAGACACCATCTCACTTTTCTTTCCGTTCTCCTCCTTGCTACTTCTGTTTTTTGCCTTCCTGTCACTTGTTTTCTTTGCTTTTCCTTCTCCTTGCTTTCTCCTGTCCCCCAGTGGAGATACTGAAAGAGTAGGGACTAATTGAATAACGTGTTGATTCCTGGTGTGAGGGTTTTAAGAAAGAATATGTGTGTGAGAGAGAGTGTGCACTCAAGAAAGAGTGTAAGCGTGTGAGTGCTGTAAGGGATGTTAGGTATAAATAAATAAAATTAAAAAGTAAAACAAAATAAAATGAAAACAGCCAAACAAAAGACAAATGGACCTATTGCCAGTTCTGCTTTCCAAGGATGCTCATATAGTTCACCTTGTGGATGTATTTCATATTAATCCTCTATATTTAACAAGGTAGTGGGGAAGCTTGGTGTCTTAGAATATGGTTATGGTAGAAAGCAAAACATCTTTGTCTCCTAGGGCAACCTTAATGAGTGTTGGGACAGGTGAGGTGGGTCCGACGCCTTTGATGTAAGGGCTGGAGGGCTGCCATCCACTGGGCAGAGGAAACTGGAGGCTGGCCATGAGAGAAAGAAGGATGCCAAAGGCAGGGCAGGGGGCAGAGGCACCAGGCAAAGTGACAGCCAGTGAGAGACTTCCTGGTGTGGGATCAACCGATCTGATACCCTGTAGCAAAATTATCCTATTTCATTGTTTAATTTCAAACTTGTTTAACTTCAGACTTCTTTATGCATTGATTGTGCAGAACTGCCTCTGGATGGTGGTATTTGGAGAAAGTCGAGGCAAGGGGGCATGTCTCTAGGTTTATATCGGACAAGAACAAGAGAATACCCAAATGTGACATGGGTGAGAAGGAAGTTCTGAAAGAGCAGGAACTTGGGGGAAAAAAACACCTTGAAAAGCTTTTGGGAGATTCCTTTGGAAAGCACACGTATTTCAGGAGAGAGGTCCCTAGCCTCTCTGAAAATAGAGGTCAAGGCCATTTATGTAGTTATTCATGGAAATGTGGTATCACAACTTTGTCACAGTTGACAAAGCTGAAGGACTTGGGAGGAGATCCAGGAGTGTAAGGCATACATCTCTCTCTCCCTCTCTCTCTGTCTCTGTTTCTCTCGCTTCTCTCTCTCTCTCTCTCTCTCTCTGTGTCTTTGTCTCTCCCTCTCTCTCACGCACACAGGCACACCCTCACCCATTCGGTCACAAACACACTCTTACTAGACAGCTGACCTGATATCGCTGGATGGTCTTACTTACTGTCGTCAAATCAAGTAATTCCGACTGCTACTCAGCCAGAAATGCTGGTCCACACAGAGCTGCACAGTTAAGAGGCAGCTAATTGAACACCAAGGACCAGTCATCAAGGCTGCCCTCTCGGACTTCAGATTCAGGGCTGTGTTTGACTGCCCTGGTGGTTTTCTCTGTCCCTGGCTTGTCTTTTTCAATTGGATTGCCAGAGCAGTTCTCGCTTTTTTTGAGTTCATGCTTTGATGTAGGACTCAGATCCCTCAAAGTAAATTTGATGGACTCTCACCGTTGTTGGTGCTTGACAAACGAGAGGCAAGAGGTTAAGCTGTGTATCTAGATTCCCGTATATAATTTTCTGTCATAATAGAAACAAAGTGAAGGAGCATTTGGTAAAGACACTTGCAGATCCGTCTGCGCACTTCCAAGTTCCTGACCTCTCACCTGCCTGGAAGTTAGGGCTGGGTGAAGTGTGCTGTTTGCTGCACTGACCTGGAATGACGAGCAGCTGTACACAGCTTTGTCTTCACTCTAGTCCACTGTCAAGTGCATGTGTCCTCTCACCTCTTCCCACGAGGTACCATTATTTCTGCAACCCTCAGAATAGGAAAGTTGAGAGAAAACAACAAAGTGTTTCTGTTTATCAGGAGACGAGGGGGAGCTGAGCTTTTCACAAAGTCCTGAGTGGATGAGAAGGACCCCAAACATATGGAAAATATGGAGAATGGGGTATAAGTAATAAAAATAAAAATAAAATAAATTGGGAATGCCAGTTTCTGGTAATGATTTGTTTTCACAGTAACTGAGAACTCCCATAAACCTGCGATTAATCACACATTTATGGTGAGGGTAAGCTGGGAGAATTAGGGGGCTCACTGGGACCTGGGTTATTAGTGCAGCTGCTTTTCATTGATGAGATCTGAGTTCAAATCTCAACCAGTGTTACAAATGAAAATGTCATTTTGAAAGTTAATTAGCTCTATGCAATAAATACTGGCTACTTGATTGATGTATCTAAAAATCACTACCTGGAAGAAAAAAAAAATATATATATGTATGCATGTTAAGAGAGTCAAGTCAGTCAGAAAGTCAGACATTATTTAAACAATTTGCTTTTCTTAATAGTCCCACCACCTGCAGGTAAATAGAATTTATTAAAAGAAGGTGGAATTTCTAGTAGTCAGAGCCTGTGAGAAAATGCCTGAGCATAGTAAGAATGGTAGAATTTTAGAACCAGACCAAAAAATTTTTTCAAAAGCCATCTAATCTAATCCTTGTTATTTTTTTTAATAGAAGAGGGAATAAAAACTTGGGAGGTTGAGTGACTTGCTTAAGTAACATAGCTAACACGTGGGGAAGCAGGGCTGGATTCCTAGTGTCTCGGCAGCTGTACCTATTCTCTGAGTGGTTCCTGCAGACTCTTAGCTGGGTTCTCCCTCACCACTGGGAGAACTCAGCCCCTCCCCATGCTCACCCTCGTTACCTTTCCTGTGGTGTATTCTGTGCTTCAGAAAGTCCTATCTTCTCTTATTTAAAAAACTCAAAATTCAAAACTCTCACAGGTAAAGGATCATTAGCAATACACGCAACTGTGTGCCCTTAGGACATGAGATATCTTTAAATTGAATTCAGAAATCAGGGGCAGATTTGGGAGCTCCTATGTGCATTTTACTAAAGTTAGAGAAGTGTAAGATAGTACACTTAGGAAGAGAGCAGATAGCTATTCCACCTGAACCGATAGTGTGGAAAGACTTTTGTCTGGGCTGTTGAGAAACAAATCAGCCGTGGAGAAGTCCTAGGTCACTTTGTTTACATGTTTACAATTTGAGCTGCTCTTGGCCTTAAAAGAAGGCCTTTTATTATTGCATTTCGTTTGATATCAACAAGGCTGTACTAAGATTGTTAAAGGCACCTCTGGTGAAGTCTCAGAAAGAAAAGAGAGGAGGTAGAAAGGACAGGTCTATCATCTTCTATAATACGTATGTCATCACGAATGGAATGCTGGTGGGAACACTGACAGTCAAGGCCGTTCTGGTGAGATCTCAGATGTACATGAGGAACCTGTTTTTGGAAAATGGAGGAAAAAGAATCCTTGTTGTGAAGTGCCAATGGGTTTGCTGAATTGTGTTCTAGTGTTTTGCGGAAGGTAGAACTTATACAAGACAGTATTTAGCTGAGGCGATGCCAAAACGAAATGTTGGACAGGCTTGGTTTATCCTTACTGCTTAGAGTAAAATGTAAGAGGAGAGAGATAAATTGAAAGCATTGTGAAGGGAAAGGGAAGGAGTACTTGAAAACTGGACAATTTCTCAGCCTATGAATATTGTTAAAAAAAAAGAGAAAAGTGTGTCTGAAAGTTAACATTAAGGGTATAGCTTAACAACAATCTGACAAGGATATTAGCATGGATGTAAACCACAGATTTAATCAGTCATCTCAGCAGAAGCCAGGAAGAGAACTGGGATCATACCAGCAGAAACATTCCAGTTTGAACTAAAAAGGACAGAGAAAGTGGGACAGCGTGAAAGAAGACAGTTAGACTTCTGAGATTCTTCAGGACAGGGTTATAGAGGCACCTCGCTTTGAACATGTGTTGCCTTTCAAGAAAAGGGAAGAATGATCTTGAAGGCAATTCAGAGATTGTCAAGGCTGCCCCTGTCACCACAGACATGGGCGATAAGGGTGTTTCCTCCTTGACTTCAGTGGGTCGGGTGTGGGGGTGGACCTCCCTGCAGAGCCAAAGATGGTGGCTGTTCCACAGAGCCATGAGGGTGACATTGCTACCGCAGTGGTCCTGGAAGGCAGAGCAGAGGACCAAAGAGGAATATTCTTGAGCCTAAAGATCTAAAGGAATTGGCTTTGCTAGGTTTTGAACTTGGAACCCTTCTCCCCTTTCTTCCGTCTGATTTATTCTTTTTTTGGAAGGGGAATGGCTACCCTATGCTTGTTCTACCATTGTATTTTGGAGGCACATAACTTGCCTGGTTTCACAGGTTCACACCGAAGAGGAATTTTGCCTCTGAATGAATTGTACCTGAGTCTCATGCATGTTTGATTTAGATAATATTTAAGATGAAACTTTAGACTTTAGGGTTGATGCAGATGTGAGTCGAAATTGGGGGGTTTTGAGATGGAATTAATGTATTTTGTATGTGAGAAAGACATGAATTTGGGGTCCAGGGGTGGAGTGTTATATACTGAATATTTATGTCTTCACTAAATTCACATGTTGAAGTCCTAACCCCCAGTGTGGTCAAATTTGGAGATAGGACCCCTCTGGAAATAATCAGGATTAAACGAGGTCATAAGGGGCGATCCTGGTCTGATAGGATTAGTGTTTTTATAAGAAGAGACAGTAGAAACCTTTCTCTCTCTCTGTTTCTGTCTCTCTCTCTACCCCACCCCACCCCCCCCAAAAAAAAGAAAGGGAAAAGGTCATAGTGAAGACGTAGCCAGAAGGCAGCCATCTGCAAGCCTGGAAGAGAGCCTTCATCGGACGCCAAACTGGCCAGAACTTTGACCTTGGACTTCTAACCTCCAGAACTCCAGAACTGTGAGAAAATAATTTCCTGTTGTTCAGTTTGTTGTGGAAGCTTAAGGAGATTGATACAGGTTAGGAAGGTAGAATTAACTAGTCTTTCTAAAGTGTATATGTGATAAACATCATGCACTAATTCGTTCTGTTTTATTTTTCCCGTATTTTCCCTCTATATTTCTGTTAAGCTGTCAAGAAGAACATAGTTATATTACCTGTATTACATTAATAATGTAAATAGACTAGTTGATTTGGACGTATGCATTACTTTTGTTCAGATGTTATTTTGAAATAACGACGAGATTTAAATCATGTTTACTGCATAACATACATGTGTTAATAATTAATAAAGGTGTTAAATTGTGAAGTTAAGATTGATCATTTTTCAATGACGATTGTGATGAAACTGTTGGAAGAAATGTCTGATGTTTCTGGAGTAAGAGTTTTTTTCCTGTGTTGAAAGACATTATCCAAGCAATGCATGAAAAATTTTTTATTGCAAAATTTTGAAACTCCAAAGCTATATAAAAAGTACAAATTATCCTTTACAACCTCCTTCCTCATGTCCTCACCATACTCCACAGCTACTTTTCTACATATATGTATTTGTATATAGCCATGGAATATTATTTGATATTTGTTATATTTTTATTATAAAATGAGATGTTGTAGATAGTTATGTTACTTACTGTTTTTTACTCAATAATGTATCTTTTAGTACTTTTCTCCATGTAAGTGATTATTTCTATCCTATTATTTTACAATAGATGCCAGGGAATGAATGTGTCATGTTAGACATCATTTTCTTGAGGTACAGGGGGCCCCTACTGGGCTGATGGAATGGGGTAAGCAGAGGAGGAGTGACAAGGATCAGGAGACAGAGTTCCTACTTCTGAGACCTGCTGGCTTAGGTCTCCAGAACTGGAGAATTACGAATTAAACCTGGACTTCTCTGTCTAATATAGATGTGTGCTGTCGGGGTAGGGAAAGACATATCTTGTTTAAGACATGTCGTTAGATCTTAAGACTTGAGAATAATTTTGTTTGCCAGATTCATAACTTTTGAATATTTAGACATTTGACCTATGGGCCTTTAAATCCTTGGTCTGGACTTCTCAAAAATGGTAGTAATAGCCTTATCTTTTCCCTTTTTGCATAGCTAGAAAAGTCTAATTGTGATTAATTTTATCCCGAAATGGTTCTTGATTTCTATTGCCAGAAATTTAGTAGCCAAAAACAACCCAAGTGTATCATCTCATAGCTCTCGGGTCAGAAGTCTGACTTGTGTCTCACCAGGCTAAAATCAAATGTCAGCAGGTTGTGTTCCTTTCAAGAAACTTTGGCGTAGAATTGTTTTCTTGCTCATTCAGGTGGTTTGGCTAATTCAGTTCCTTTCGGTGGTGGGACTGGAGTTCTCATTTTCCTGCTGCCTGTCTGCTGAGGGTCCTTCTGTGTGTCTGGAGGTCACCCTTATTCTGGGCTCTTGGCCCCCTCCACTGTCTTCAAGACCAGCAATGGTGGGTAATGCTACGTGCTTCATATCACGCTTGTCTTTCCTCCATTTCCACATCTTTCTGACTTCTTTCTGCCTTCCTTTTTTACTTTTAAGGATTTATGTGATCAGATTGGACCTACCCAAATAATACAGGATACCCTTCCTAATTTAAGGTCTATAACCTTCACTTAATTCGCTATGTCTGCTTTACTATGTAGTGAAGCACAGTTACAGGTTTCAGATATTAGGGTGAGGACATTTTGGGAGGATATAATTCTGCACAAAGATGAATTATCATCAATATTTTACTTTTAATGCTTAGGAAGTATGCATAAAATCTAGGATATTGTGTGTAGTTTTGCTCAGTTATAGACTACCAATAACTACAAATATAACTCAATCCAGAAAAGAATTATGGTCACAGGAAATAAAACTTAAAATGTTCTATTTTAAATTTTACATTAAGTACATTTTTTTGTTGTACAAAAGCATCCAAAAGTGAGAAATAAAATATATTATATTAAGATAAAAGATATGAAGGAGGATAAAAATATAAATTCAGGCTGAGCTCGGTGACTCAGCCTGTAATTCCAGGTTTGGGAGGCCGAGGCAAGAGAATTTCCTGAGCCTGTGGGTTTGAGACCAGCCTGGGCAACTTGGTGAGACCTTGTCTCTACAATAAATAAAAAATTAGCCAGTTATAGTAGTGCATGGCTGTAGTTCCGGCTATTTGGAAGGTTGAGGCAGAAGGATTGCCAGAACCCAGCAGGTCGACACTGGGGTGACCATGAACGTGCCACTGCACTGCAGCCTGGGCGACAGAGTAAGACTCCAATTCAACAAATAAATAAATTCAAAGAGAAAAAAACTAAATAAAGTTTCAAATCCTATGGAAGAAACCGTTTTCTTTCTCAAATGCATGATGATGGATATCAAATACCACTTGAACTTACATAACAGTAAAAAATGTAAAAAAAAAAAGGATATAGTTTTTACTGTTCATGTTTATAATATAGCAACTCTTTAAAACAAAGAAAAATAATGTTAACTTGAAATATGAAAGCATTTATAATTTCAGAAAATTATTTTATTGGCAAATTAGGAAAGAATTGCAAAATTACTGCTTTAGAGAAATATTTAGAGTAAATTTCCTCTCACTTTCACTAAAAGTAATGAACTTTAGTTAAAACTTTAAAATTTCATGACTTTTTTGCCAGTCTGAAGGGCAAATAATATGTGATGCTTATTTTTTACCTGATCATATGTTGTATCTTCTTTTCAATCAGGTTTTGGTCTTGACTTATAAAGTTGTATCCTTGTTTTTAAAATTTGAACATTCTTTTAGCCTTAAATGTTTAAAATTTCAGTGCATTCGAATGTATCTGTACTTTCTTTGGTGGCTTTTGTTTTTTGTTTCTGTTTTAAAAAGAATTTTTCTATCCTAAGGTGACATTTTAACTCTTCCATTTTTTTTGATGTTTAAGCATTTAATCCTTTTAAATTTATATGTTAAGATTGTGGGAAGGATCTAACTTTGTTTTCTATCCCTAATGACTAGCCAGTTACCACAAAACCATTTATTCAGTAATCTACCCTTTCCCACTGCTTAAAATGTTTCAAATACCATGTTCATGTTGATTCCAGATGCACACTTCTAGCCTAGGTCTGTTACCAGAGATCCAGGCCTTTACAGCTAAATATCTTTTAAATATCCTGGAAGTTTACAGGCAATTTGGAATAAATGTGCTTAAGCATAATTTATCGTACAATTAAAAACACTTACTAAATGACAGCCACGTTAACAGACATTCTGTTAAACATTAGAGAGATAATTTCAGATAATCATCACAAGGTAGGTCCTATTATTATCATCTCCACTTTATAAATGAAGAAACCAAAAATCATGGATGTTTCAGATATTCACCCCAACGGAGCAGAAATGGGTTTGAACCTGGTCAGAGTCAAGGACACATCCTCTCAACCACAGTGCTGTACTGACCTTGGGGCTTGCTTCTTCTCCAGGGCCCACCCTTGGGGTTCATTACTTCAGAAAGCAATACCACTACTCCAAGCAATTGCCAAGCATTACTGATTCTGCCTCACAGTGTCTCTTAATCCCTTGATTTCTCTTTTTTGTTTCCACTCAGAAACCTGAGCTGATTCTTAGTGTCTCCAGGATACAATCCCTAATTGCTATAGGAACCTGCTCCACCCTGCTGATCTGACTTTTTTCTTTCCGTCTAATGTGGCTCTAAGGTGACCCTCCCTCTCGCTTTGTAAACTCTACCTGCCTTGAGTTCCTCTAAAGTATCTGGCTCCTCTGTGCCTCAAAGCCTTTACACAAGCCTTCTCTTTTATCTAGAGTATCCTTACCTCTTTGTGGATTGAAATAACCCCTACTGATCATTTAGATCAAGTGATAGAACCTACAAAGCTATATCCTCTCTCATGTGCTCTGAGCATAACCCATACTTACACTATGATGGCAGGGATTTGCGGGGTGCCCTAGAGCTGATCTAACTGAGTAATAGTCTCATTCAGTAACGTCTGTTGAGTCAATTAATGAACATATTAAATGAATTAATGAGTGCCTTCTAAAATCAACAGGATATAACTTTCGTGTATTGATATATTGAAGAGGGAAAGCTAGGTGAATAAAACACAGACTCCAAAAGCATCAGTTGTTATTGTTGCTTCTGAAAAAACATTATCGCAATATAGATAGAAAGACAATTAATTCTGTATGTTCATTTAAAACTCTAAATTTCCCCAAATCTTTGGTTGTTTCAGTTTTTAAATTATGAGTCATTTTTATATAGGTAAACATATCATCCACAAGCAATCATACTTTTATCTCCTTCTTTTAAATATTTGTACCTTTTTGTTTTGTTTATCTAGAACTTTCAGTATGATGTTAAATAATGATGGCACCCTTTTCTTATTTCCAGCTTTCACGAACATTCCTGTAGCTAATCTGGATGATGTTAGTTATTGGTTTGGGGTATACATCATTCTTCAAGTTAAATAAATGTTAATTTCATGTCTAAAAAAATTAAGATGCAGTGTTGAAATATATCAAATGTCTTTTAGATATCTTTCAAGATTACTTTTTTTAGCTTTTTAAAAAATGTATGGACTAGATGCACACTTTAACAAATAGCCTAACCTTAAACTATATTTATATTTTTTTGAATAAACCTTACTGCTACCTACTACATTTTAAAATAGAGGCATGTTCAACTGTAAGTTGTTTATAGCTTAAATTTTCTTTTAAGGAAGTGATTCTATGTCTCTATTGAAAATCTTGGAAGGAGAGTTTTAGCTTTCCATAAAGACAAACCTTTACTATTGTCTTAAAATAAAAATTGTTCCCTATCCACTAAAGTACCTTCTTATTCCTCTTCCTTCACTCCAGTTTATTTCTCTATAAACCAAATTCTAATACAGTGAATTTGAGGCGACTTCCCAAATTTTGTATTTGTATTAAAAGTAATTAGTTTGATAAGAATGCTCTTTAAAAAATATTTTTGAAAAGTGGTTTCAAATTCCAACTCATTCTTATTGAGAACAAATTATCTTTCAGGCCCCATGTGAAATGTTTTCACTCATAATATCTAATTTAAGGTCTGTGTGAAGAAGTGTTCACCGTAACTGGGAAGAGGTATTCCTCTGTAGAGAAAAACACCTCCTCTAGTTTCTGTGTGCTGGAAAGTAGGCATGACAGTGAGATGTGTTTTCATATCCCGTGGTGTTGCAACCAACAACACTTCTTTAAAGATGCACTAAGTAGTTTCCAGGGTAGCTGTGACAATTGGACAATCTCAGAAATTTGTACCCTGAAAGAAATAAGGCTATGCTTAAAAGAAACTAGGCTGCTGATTGGCATGGAAATTCAGTCAACTCACTGTATTCGAAACTATGTATTTCCACACTACAAATGCGCTCTAATGTCAGGCAAATTGTCTAGATCATTTGTCTCTCTTATTCAAAATTCCTGATCAAGACACATTTCCTGAGTAATTGCTTTCTCCTCAGTTTACTCCCATGGCGTTAAGTATCATTTGGTCCATCAACTTAGAAGTTATCCTGCCCAATCTCAAATCTCTCCAGTCCTCTTCATTCCTGGTGCCACTGCATTAGTTCAGGCCAGCATCGTTTTTCTCCTGGATTATTGTAATTGCCTCTATTCTCCCTTAACTGCCTGAAGTCTTGTCCTTTCCCCTGTGCCCCTTACAATTTATTTTCTACATTGCTTGAGTAATCTCCCTTAAATGCATGCCTGAGCATGTCATTCCCTGCTTGAAATCCTTCAATTACACTCAATTGCATTCATAATGCAATCCAAGCTCTTTAGTAACTGCCACTTTAAGTCCTTTCTGGAATAAGGTGGGATGCATGTACAAACGTGGATGCACGCTTACATGTGCTGCTGAGTCAGGCGTATGAGGAAGACCCGCCTCTCTGGCCACGTCCTTTGCTCTTTTACCTCTCACCCTTACACAGTCCAGGCACCCTGGTCTGCCAGCATTCCTGTGGATAGGTTTCATTGCTGCTCCTCTGCAGGCAATTCACTCTCCTCCATCTTTTAAGCCTTAGCTTAGATGTGGCTTGCACTGCAAGGGCTTCCCTGGGAGTTGCGAACTTCTAGACTTGCCTATCAAGGCTAGAAGAAACTAGGCTGCTGATTGGCGTGGAAATTCAAAGTCAACTCGCTGTATTTCCACACTACAAATGCGCTCTAATATCAGGCAAATACTGCCTATCTGAGTATTTCTCTGTCAAGCACGAATCCCATCTGTTTCTCTTGGCCATTGGTCTTGTTGGTTTGCTTGCCAATTGCCAGACTGTGAATCTCTTGGGAGTGGGGACTAGCAAAGCACTTGGCATTTTTAAGGTGCCCCAATTCAGATTCACAGGTGTCTTATTTATTGGTTTTAAAATTCCATATTGTGTTTTCCAGTCTGTGGCTCTTCTACAATAAATCATATGCTATTTCTCATAGACTCCTAAATGAAACCATGGAGCCCCGTCTGACCCATGATGTCCAGTCCAGAAACACTTTCTTGTTCGTTTTTTTTTTTGAGTTGGAGTCTCACTCTGTTGCCCAGACTGGAGTGCAGTGGCCGCTCCTGGCCACTGCAGTCTCAACCTACTGGGCTCCGGCGATCCTTCCGCCTCAGCCTTCCAAGTAGCTGGAACTACAGGTGCACGCTACCACACCTGGCTAAGTTTTTGATTTATTGTAGAGATGAGGTCTCCCCAAGTTGCCCAGGCAGGTCTCGAGCCCGCAGACTCAGGCAATCCACTCACCTCAGCCTCCCAAAGCGTGAGATTACAGGCTGAGCCACCAAGACCGGCTGGAACACTTTCTTTAATATGGTGTTGGTGGCCATTCGGCATCTGCCTGATGCCATGGCCCCAAGCTACTGTATTTTACCATTCCTAGAGGAATGGTGGTAACATTCAATTGACGCTACTCACTTGTTTACTGAACATAGTTTGGGGAGTGGGTAAGCAAAGGCTTTTGCTGCTTAGGAAGTATTGACCATGGGTTTTGCCCTATTAGGTAGTTTGCAAAATTATGAAATGAGTAAAATACGTTTTGTTTATTCCTCCTTCTAGTTTTCTTGATGTGCTTTTCCTCCTCCCAAGATCCCTAGTGCCCTGAGCTGCCCCACTGTCTTTACTTCCACTTGGTTTCCACTAGGCCAATGTGTGGGGGTTATATTTTCACATTCTCCTATAAAACTTGTCTGGATTTTATTCCCTTGGAAACATTTAGAATAAGATAATTTGTAGTACATAGCTAATGACTAATGATGACTTAATGGTTGATCCATGTACTCTTTGCATGTTAGTAGATTTCTATACTTTAACCCAATAAATATATTTGCAATGATGGGATTTCAGACATCAGAAATGGACTGATGGGAATGTTGCAGGTGTTGGCTGGGTCGAGGGAGGTTATACTTCTCGGCATCCTTATTAAACAAGTCATCCAGATTTTCATCTATTTTTAAAATTCTTTTTTTATTTTAAGCATTTAGGGTACAGTTCAGAATTAGATATACAAATGGTCATTGCACAGTTAAAGTTTGGGCCTCACTTTGATCCCCGCCCTTGATTTGTTACACTTAAAAAAACTCAAATAGAGCATCTCATAGCTCAAGCCTGATCTAAACTGGTGGCCACATGTGAGGAATCTAATCTGGTGAGGAAAGCATGGCAGGGGAGTGTTTGGAGAGGAGGGACACTCGGGTAGTGGGTAGATGCTTCCTGATTGTCAGGGGATCCTCTCAGGATCCAGGTTCAGGACCATCTCTGATCATGACTCGTGGAGGTAAAGGAACCATATACAAGCAAGAAGCATAAAGATCTCTGAGGACTTCCTGGGTTTTAGCAATTTGTTGATTCAGACACTGAAATTCACCTTCCAGGACAATTTTAATATGTTGCTTTTATCAGACATTTTACAGCCTGCTCTTCGACTCTCAAGTGTTCTTCACCATAGTTAGTTGTGATGTGACTTTCCACACTGATATGAGCCCCGGCAAAGCTTCTCCTTTTCTGGTTGCCAAGACCCTGTGAGCTTAACTACATCCTGTTGTCTCTCTTCCCTGGAATGGTGGAGGGAGAGGGTACACAGAATCCTTCAGCTGGGTTGTCAGCAAGACTCATTCCTAGGCCTGTGTTTCAGCTTGAAATATACCACAAATGGCTGGACTTGGTGGCTCAGACCGTCATCCCAGCACTTTGGGAGGCTGAGGCAAGTGGATTGCCTGGACCTGCGAGTTTGAGACCAGCCCAGGCAACTTGGCGAGACCTCATCTCTACAATAAATAAAAAATTACCTGGGGGTGCCTGTAGTTCTAGCTACTTGGAAGGCTGAGGTGGAAGGATCGCTGGAACCCAGCAGGTCAATGCTGGGGTGGCCATGAGTGACCCTGGGTGACAGAGTGAGACTCCAACTCAAAAAAAAAAAAGGAAATATATTGCAAATTAATTGCGCCGATGCAGGTAATTAAGATAGTGACTTGGATTGTGTGCCTTCCAAAAAATTTCCTTAATTTGCCAGACCTAGACTTGATGTTTTGAAATGTTAATAATCCATGGCTTTTAAAAAGAAAAATTTGTCCTTTGAATGGAATTCAGAGCTAAAGAAAATGTTTAGGTGGATTACTATCCAGGCTATAGGTTCATACAAGTCCCCGTAATAGTATACCATTGAGCATAGCATATGTCTCAAGGACTTCAGTGCCAAACTTTCTGTAGACTCCTACTGTTATAATGACAATGGTTTTTGGTCTCTACTCTCAAATGATCTTGCAGCAGAGAGAGAAATATTCGGAAGCACTTTCTAGATCTGTAGTCAGAGGAGACTCAACTTTGAGTCGAAACATGGTTTCAGCCAACAGGGGTGACATAATTAGTTAAATAGAAAAAGAGACACCAATAAAGACCATAGTATAATCTGAGTGCTTTGGCATTCTCTGCTGGGGGTTAATATTCTTTGGTCTTACCATGTTTTTGCTTATTAATATAAAAAATCATTATATTATAGTCTCTTTTTCTACCAAGAAGGTTCAATGGTATTTATAACCTTCATCAGACACAGAATTTCTGTTTCTTAACTTCTTTTTGATATGCATGCTTCACAGCTGATTCTAATTTTGATATTTCTGATCAAGAGCTGATTCCCGATCCTTATTCCTCTCAGATCCTTTAGAGTTAGAAGCTAACTTCAGAATATATCCTACCTGACTTCGCATATTCCTGTCATCATGGCTTGGTCGAGGACCCTCATCTTCATTTAACAACCGAGAGTTCATTAATTATGCACCAAAGCTTTTCTGTTCTGTCTTGGAATTCAAATATACAGTTTAAGGATTTTGGATAAATGTATATATTCCTGTAAACATTATCCAAATTCACATATCAAACATTTTTATCTATCTCAGAAAATTTCTTTATATTCGTTTTTTTTTTGACTTGGAGTCTCACTGTCGCCCAGACTGGAGTGCAGTGGCCGCTCCCGGCCACTGCAGCCTCAGCCTGCTGGGCTCCGGCGATCCTTCCGCCTCAGCCTTCCGAGTAGCTGGAACTACAGGCACGCACTACCACGCCCGGCTAATTTTTAAAAAAATTTATTGTAGAGATGAGGTCTCGCCTGCCCAGGTGGGTCTCGAACCCGCGGGCTCAGGCAATCTACTCACCTCAGTCTCCCAAAGGCGCGGGATTACAGGCTGAGCCACCGAGCCCGGCTTCCTTTATATTCTTTACTGGCCAATCCTGCTCTAAGAAATTATTGTTCTGATTTCTATATTACGAATGAGTTTTGCTTGTTTCAAAATTTCATCTGACTGGACTTGTATACTATGTACTCTTGTGTTTTGTTTCTTTTACTTAGCATAAGTATGTTTGAGATTTCTCCAGGTTGTTGTGTGTGACAGTGGTTTATTTAACTTGCTGAGTATATTTCACTGTATGAATATATAACAATTTTTTTGCCCATTGATGGATGTTTGTGTCGTTTCCAGTTTGAGGCTATTATAAAGCTGCTATGAACATTCATTCACATAGAAATCCTTTTGTGACTTATGTTTTCAATTCTCTTGGATAAATATTGGAGTGAAATTCATGGATTACAGAGAAGGTATATTTTTGAATTTCATAAGGAACTACTGTCTTCAAGAATCACTTCAACAAGTGGCTGTACGCTCCCACATGCAATGCATGAGAATTCCAGTTGCTCCAAATCTTCACAGCACTTGGTATTGTCAGTCTTTTAAATTTTAGCCATCCTTTATTAATTTGCATTTCCATGGTGTCCAATAGGCACTTTTGTATGTGCTCACTGGTTACTCATACATTTTTTGTGAAGTGGCCGCTCAAATAAATTTTCCATTTTTGCTGGGTGTGCTTTCATTATTAGTGAATTGGAAGTGTTCTTTAAATATTTTGGACACAAATCTTTTGTCAGATTTGTGTAACGCAATTATTTCCTCCCTGAGAGCTTCCGATAAGTTGTTCTATCTCTGTCAACTGCTCCTTGTTTAAACACATATGACCAGAGATTCAAGTGGACCTCTATGCAGATTCCAGGACCCTTCTGTGTAGATCCCTTTTTTTGGTATTCAGCCACACAAAATCCAGTCACCTTTGTGCCTCTAAACTCTGATTTTTGTATTTTAAGCTCAAGGAGACCACTATATTATTCTTGCTTCCTCTTCTTGTACTTGATTCAGAAACTGCCCCTAGGTAAAAAAGCCAATGTGATCACCAGTCTTGTCTGATTTTCTTCCCCCTTTTTCAGGAATCGTAGCTCTGAATGATCTGTTTGTGTCTGAAAACTTCTGATTTGTATATTTCACCCAGTTTCCAGTTGTTTCCTGTAGGAAGACTAGTCTGATATCAGTTACTCTTGCCTTTATGGCTGGAGGCTGAAACTTTCAGATGTTACTTAAAAACAAGCAATGGCAGCAACAACTACAACAAATAAAAAAGCAACAGATTAAGGAATTCCAGAGAATATGAATATGAGTGCAGTATTAGTATACCCTACAGATATTTGGTCAAGGAATGACTGAAAGTTTTATACTCGATTTTTCTTACATTGTAAGGAATGATTCAGCATACACTATTGAAATAATTACGTTTTCTATCATACTCTCAACATGTTTTTCCACAACTACTAAAAGGGAAAATGAACACACAACAACAAACATCTAACAAATGTAGGTACTACAATGGAGTTGGTACAACTGTTATCATTCTCACTGAAATGCCGTCATTCTCTGACTGAGAGTAGTGCATCCTCTTCTTTCTAATTTTTCCACTTTCTACTTTTCCAAAGACCAACCTATCCTGTATTCAGAAGCTGGAGAGTCAATAGGGACCAAATATTTAATCATTAAGATAGCATTTGAAAATCTATTATGATGAGATGATAGCTATGCTAAGTGATTTATCTTATTTGGTACTCATCAAAACCCAGAGACAGAAATATGATTTTCTGACCTTGAACAGCTCATTTAATAATTTCATGTCACAGCTTTCTTATGCATAGAATGGGATAGTAAACAGATAAGTGAAGGTGTAAACCCAGGCCATCACACTTCAGAATGTGGACTGCTTGCTTATGATTTAGACAAGGATTCTTCCAAACTCTCGCTAAACATTGTTTGACCTCAGCTTTGAATACATGTAATAAAACATGCAGTCCATACATTTTTTTTTCTATCAAAAACTCGACTAGCATGGTGGTAGAATAATTTCAAAGAGAGCGGAAATCCATGAAATCAAAAGAGTAGAAAGGAAGAAAACAACGGGCAAGGAATTTCTTCAAAAGTTAGCTTTAGTAAATGAACAGACTAGGGAGCTAAAACTCATGCACTTGTAGATAAAGATGTGAGTTAAAGATAAGCTGATTTATGCTAATTAAACAGTAAATTTCTGGCACTTGGTTCCAAGTTAGGCATTAGGGAAGGCAAAAGTAAAGCATAAGGTATTTAAAAAACTAAAATATGGCACTCAACCTTTATCACCATTTTCCTAGTCCTACCATAGAAAGAGTTAGGCTTTACTTTCTGGAGCATTCTCCAGATCTGAAGCCAAGAGAGATGGTTTGGCCCTATGCAGGAAAACATGGAACTAGGGCAAAGTTCACGGGGAGCCTCTATTGACCTGTCATTAGAATACTAGAAGTCAAGCATATTACCCACAAGTCAAACTCCTCTACCACCCTCAGAAAAGACATTGGATGATTCCCTGGAAAAATAAACAGCCCAAAGAAAGATCTAGATACACTGACATTTGGGGGATTCCCTAAACAAAATTATTAGGATCCTTCCCAGTAATTCTACAGTGAAGTCCATCATCTCATAAACCTTATTTACAGATACAGGAATTGATTAGACCAAGATCTCCAGGCTGGGACAGAAGTCTTTACTCCAATACGAAGGACACAGTTGAGGGAGATAAAATACGGAAGGGGAGAGAGAGAGAGAGAGAGAGAGAGAGAGAGAGAGAGAGAGAAAGAGAAAGACGGAGGGAGGGAGGGAAATGTGTAATATAGAGAAATTGAAAGAATGCATGGAGCAGAAGAAAATTTCTTTTTTTAATTTTTTTGCGTTGGAGTCTCACTCCATTGCCCAGGCTGGAATGCAGTGGCACACTCAAGGCCATCCCAGGATCTACCTGCGGGACTCTGGCGATCTTTCCACCTCAGCCTTCCAAGTAGCCAGAACCACAGGCGCGCACCACCATACCCAGCTAATTTTTAATTTATCGTAGAGACGAGGTCTTGTCAAGTTGCCCAGGCTAGTCTTGAACCCACAAGCTCAGGCAACCCACTCGCCTCGGTCTCCCATAGTGCTGGGATTACAGGCTGAGTCATCGAGCCTGGCCAGAAAATTTCAAAAATATAATTAATATCCCTAAGAAAATAAGAAATACTCTTATAGCCACAAAAGGACTATATAAATATCAGGGAGTCATAAAGGGTCCTTGAATACACACACATGCACACACACTCATGTGATTATGTATATAGAATAAATTATATATGTGACTCTACCCTGCAAACTGTAGCTGATTGTCCTTCTCAGACAATCATATCTGTTTCCTGAACCCAAGGAGAATAGTAAGCTCACCTGGGTTCCCCCCTCCCTGTACCCACCTTTGAAATTCTCTTCAGGCAGTAAGAAGTGTCAATTATAGGACTCCTCTGTTGTTTTCTATCTGTCAGGCTTCACTCCATTGACTGATGTTCAGTGCCTTAAACCATTGTTTCCTGCTTTTTTGTCTCAGTTTTTAAAATTTACTTCAGGTGGGAGGATAAAGATTGTTCCCTTAATTTCATGTTGGCCAAAAGCAGAGCTCACATAAAAGCTTGAAAAAAATTAAAATTACATCAAAAACCATGGTCTAAGCCACTGTTAATAAATGCCGGTCCTCTCTCATGCACAGTTGAGACTGTGATGATAAAGCCTCTGTGCTTTTTTATGAAAGAGAAACAACTTGGGTCTCTCTCAATAATTTTAACAGGATGACTTACTTATCGGTTGCTATTTTTGAGAGAATTGTCACTTTAAGTTGATCACACAGTGTTGAAGATAAAAGAGAGAGGATCATTCCTCAAATGTCTTACCTGAAAAATATTCAGGTAAGACATTTGCTCTTGTTTGAATGTGCCCCCTCAAAAATGCAGGTGTTGTCAATGTGATCATATTAAGCAGTGGGGCATTTAAGAAGTGATAGATCATGAAGGCTTCTCTCGTGTGAATGGGATTAAGTACCTTATTAAAGCAGCTTCACACAAGGGTTCAGACCTCTTGCCCTTTCTTCCGCCAAGTGAGAACACAGAATTCCTCCCCACTGGAGAATGCAGTTCTCAAAAGATAATCAAATCTTGCCTTGATCTTGGATTTCCCAGCTCCCAGAGACATGGGAAAATAAATTTATGCTCGTAAATTACCCAATGTCAAGTATTTGGATATCGCCACACCAGATGGACTGACAGCATTTAACCTCACTGATCCTTAGTTTCTTCCTTTGCAGAATAAAATTGATACTATCTACTTTGCTCTGCTATTGTGATGTTTAAGATAGTTACAAGAAAACTAGCACAGAGACTGATTCATATGAACTTTCAAAAATATTAGTTAATTTATTGTTAAACACAGGTAAAGGCAATATGTTTTGTTTTCTTATGCCATCTTGTTGTCAAAACCTACTGACTGTTTATGCTGTTGACATGCCTTAAATAGTTTCCTAGCAAACATTTCTGGCTCTGGAAGCGCATTATATTTCAGTTCTCCATCTCCCATGAGCAACCAAGAAGTCTGACTTGGCACACAGAAAGGACAGGACTATGGTCAATGGATTAGTCTGCAACAGTGATGCTTGGGGTGACTTACCCGTCTGTAAGTCTCACATCCAAGCCAGTGGTGAGGAAGTATACTGCTTTCTGCAGCACCTCTCAACCCCAGGGCTGGCAGTTGGAGACATGGGTCTGTGGCAGAAGATCAGCTGCTTTAGCAGGTAATTAGTGAAAGGGGTTGTGCTTGACATTTGGAAAGTTCTTAAGTGAGCCATGCTGTAGTGAGAAGCTGAATAACATCCTTACTTATCTGTCACATCGTTTATGTTCACTTCTCTTGGCCTGGCCTCAGCACACTGCATAAATCTACAGCTGCAGAAACCAAACTCTCATATAAAATTGAAGGATTTATTTTGAGGTATTGAAAGGTTTATAGCTGAAAAAGTTAAAATTTGCCGAATCGGCATTTGGAGGACTCTCCCCTAGGCTTCGCCCCTCTTGGCTTTTCAGTTCTGTTCTCTAAATTCCTGTCTCCACAGGGAGACCAGGAAGCCAGGGGAAAACAGTGACATGGATGGAATTGTCCAGGCTTATTCTTTCTTGCCCTTCTGTGGCTTCATATTTCAACCTGAGTAGCCTTCGAAAGTTGTCCCCAGGATGCTAAGACCCACATGTGAGGAGAATAAAACAATCATTCAATTCTGCCCTGGTGCCCAATTGCATTTTGGACTCCAGGAATTTCCACCCATTTTTTGGACATATTTCAGAGTGCAGTGGTAACTCCAAAGTCTTCTCCCCTGCATAGAGACTGCTTTGGTGGGAATCAGTGGGGAGCGAGCTTAGGTCTTCAGCTTTTGCATCAAATAAAAATCTGAGCGATCACTCTTGTATTTAATCCAGTGACTCATTTTTCTTCCTTTGGATCCTGTAGGTCTTCCTAGTGACCTACTAGATTTCCATTTGTGGTCTGGTTCACTAATGGAGCTAGGAAGGATAGCTCTCTAGATCTTAGAATGCTTGCAGATGGACGGAGTATCCAAGCCCAGGAAACTAAATGCACATGTGAAATGCCATTGAGGCAGAGGATTGGAATGTTGAAAGATCACTCAGTAGACACCGGAAGTCTTCAGATCTGAGTGAGACCGTTTTGTTGACTTGTTCCATGACCCTGGGAGGGGGTGGAGGAGAGGAATAATGGTCTCCAATCATTTTATCTGTAATGGATGAAATATCAACTCCGCACATTAATAATGACACATACCTTATCTATCTTCGAGAAATTTTGTGAAAGATCAGTGAGATAATTCAGCCTTGAAAGCTGTAAAGAGTTCTAAAGATATCACACGCAATGACTTGTGGGAATGCCAGTTCCATTGGTTGGCGGCTCTTCTCACCCTTTGCTCCTTCTTCCCAAATCAGTACCTCCTCTCTTCCCTTCCTTCAGCCCTCTCCAATCCATAAGATACCAGTGTCCTTTCATGAAGGCTACTGGAGTTCCATCAGCGGGTACTATCTTTCTTTTACATCCTGGCCGCTATTATAGCACTTTTCAGGGGCCCCTATGTACAGAAATGATTCCAGTGGTGTGTTTTTGTTGGATCAGCCCTAACCCCAGAATGCAGTAGCAACAGACCCTGACAAATGGAAAAGTCCCTTAATCTGCAAATGAAAAGTCGAAAACTGGCCCCTGGCTGCCCCCCCAAACCCTGGTGGTCTCTTCTGGGAATAGGTCCACTTTTTAGTTGAAACACAACCATTTGGGCCCCTCTGCAGAGTAAGCAGCAGCTGAACTGTGCAGTTGCTAAGGAATTGAAGGGTCTCGCTTCCTGTTCTGCAGGCACGCGTGTCTGAACTCTGCAAGGGCTCGGTGCTTTCTGAAATCTCCCTGATCCTGTGAGAAGAGAAGTCCTTTTTACCTCTTTCTGCCCAATGCCAGTTCCAACAGCTGTAACTATTTCATTTTTAATTTGCTTCTTGCAGCCTTGTCTCTGCTTAATCCATTAAGACAACGTTGAATGTTCCCGGCTCATATATTTATAAAGGAAAAAAAAAAAAGAAGAAGAAGGAAAAAGACTTTGAAAAATGGTATCTAAATTGTAGCCAAATGTACTCAGAACTCTCCTAGGTTAAATTGCAAATAATTTTCTTTCAAACATCACAAACACTCTGACTTAATTCAACAAATTGGACCGAGGGGTTTCATTGCTCTCAGAAACATGATTCATTCTCTTTTTTTTCCCTCCATCTTTCTGGTCAGTTCTATCCCTTCCCCCACCCTTTCCTTCCAGAAATGTTCTGGTTGATTTTTAGCCACATTGCATTGTCTCTAGGTTTCCTTCCTGAAGAGTCCATGAATAATTTGTCTGTCTGTTGAGAGAGCCATTTTGGAGACCAACCCCATCCTCACAGTGCAGGGGCATGGAGGGCTGCTTTAAATCAATCAGTTGACACTAATCTAATGTCTAATTAGCTCTGGGTGGGCGTGTGCTTTGATTATAGGAAGTGCCTCAGGCAGTGGCTGGCGTTTGAAGGGCTGCTCCACACGTATCAATCATCCTTTGACAAGATCTGGAAGAAAAAAAAAAGAAAGGGTAACCCCACCACCCCCCCCCAAAAAAAGAAAAAACCAAGAGGGGGTATGTTTCCCTCTGTCATCTGCTGATTATCTGTTTCCAGTGGTCCAGACCAACGCTTTGAAACTCATCCGTTTGCTCTTAGCAATGAGCGCCTGACCAGAGAGACGGACTTTCTAAAGTCAGCAAAAACTGCCAGTCGTGTCAAATAATTACTTCCTGTGTCACAGAAGACCTAATCATATCTAATAGCAGTTATGCAGCCCATTTTTTAAAACTTAAAATAAATGCATACGCGTTACTTTTCAGTATTCAGCTGAACCCCCAAAAGAAGCAATTCATTCCTATGAAATTGTTTCTATTTATCGTTTTATGTTGAATGCTAGAAAATTGAATAAAAGAGGCAAAATCTTTAATCAAAATAAGAAATTGATTTTATTGCAAATGGCGTGTGTATAATTATTTTCTGATTGACTTTTTTTCTGTACTTAAATTCGCTTTTTTCGGGGGACAGATGGTTTAGAAATTTTCCTAGAAGTGCCCTTGGCAGATTGAAACGCGGTTGCTACTGTTACTATTTCTAGTAGAATGGTAGGAAGCTAACCTCATTCTCATTTGCTCTTTTTCTGAGACTTACTTTTCTATAACAGTGACCCAAAGTTACAGAATGATGGTTAGTTCAGAATCAGTGAGGCAGTTTGAGCGTCCTCTAGTTTCTAAATCAAACAGAAAATTTAACTGAGGGGTAGTTTCATTCTCATGCTTGTTGATTATGAGATTGAGGGGTGGTATTTTTAAATAATGTTTTTATTTCAGATCTGCTTGATTTGCTTTTCTGTGTGCTTTTATTTTTCTAATGATTCCAAGCTGTTTAATCTGTTGGACACAGGGAAGTAGGAGGATAGTAAAACAAAGATTTGCGTGCAAAGCCTGGAATAGAACACACTCTGAGTCTCTGCAGACAGGCTATTAGACTTAAATCCTGGCCCTGCTACTTACCAGCTGTGTGACCTTGGGCAAGGTACTTAACCTCAACGAGCCTCACCTGTGAAATGGAACCCATGCTAGTGCCTATTTCACAGGGTGATTATGAAAATCAAATAATATGACGCATGTGAAGTGTTTAGCACATGGTAAGCACTCAATAAAATAGTCACTGTTATTGTTGGTGTAGATAAGTGAGTGTTTTTCCAGCAGCCCTGGCTGAGTTTAGAAAGCCACAAAAGGTGTGTCTCTCTTTGGAAGCAGAGCTGGAACAGGAAGATCTCTTCCAAAGTTTTATGTAAGGACCAAGCACTGATACTTACACCACTCCCTCAAATGTAGGTATTGTGGGCTCTTTATTGCATGACTGGGTATGAAATAAAATACGTAAGATTATTGACCTACTTTGAGTTAAGGTTATTTCTTAAACAAATTTCACAAGACAACATTTTTTAATTGTATGTACAGTTTGGCAGCTTTACAGAAGAGTTCACGTTGGAATGTCCACTGAAGTCCTTCTGTCCTTGACAACTGCAATAACTTCAAGAAAAATGCCTCCTCTCCCTCTCCATCACCCTCTTCCTCTTTGACACAAACCAGAATAGGGAAGCAATGATGTATCTGTATTCAAAGGCACTAGCTCATACTTTTACCCTCTACAATTTAATGCTTTCCAGTTTTGTCAAAACTTGAAATCAACATGAAATATAAATGACTAAATTATAAAACATTCTTTTATATTGTTTTACTTTTACTCATAGGACATATTTTAGAAATTGTTTTGTAAAGGTTGACATAAAAACCTATGCATTTTAGTATACTTATTCTTGTAAAATTAATTTTTTCAAATATTGAGAAAGTAAGACTATCATGAAAGTGAACAATTCTGAGTTTTTTTCTTCGAAGCACCTTGTTGGTAAGTGTCTTCTCATCAGTTGATTGAAAGTCCAGGAAGGAAGTTGTCAGAAGCACAAACTTGCACTATGTGTCTTAAGTTCCTTACTGAAAGACTATCTGTGGTCCTGTTACTCTGAACAAACTTTGAAAAGAGCCATTAAAGCCATTAAGAATCACTTGCAATTTGCAGAGAGATGCTATTTCATTATTTCCTTTTACTTATAACAACCTAAATTCTGATGATAGGTGATTGCCAGTAAGAGGTTCTGCCTGCCTACCCAGTTCAAGTAATAGAAGAGTAGATAATAATGACATATAATTGGCATGTAATTTGGTGAATATTTTAAATATTTGGATTCCAGTTTATACATATTTAGTTGGCTTAGTTTTTATGATTCCTTCAATATAATAAAATGAAGTAATGAAATGAGTAGTTAAAAGATCTTCAAGTTAGGTCAAGCTTGGTGGCTCAGCCTGTAATCCCAGTCCTTTGGAAGTCCGAAGCAAGTGGATTGCCTGAGCCCACTGGTTCGATACCAGCCCAGGCAACTTGGCAAAACTTTGTCTCTACAATAAATAAAAAATTAGCGGACATGGAAGTGTGTGCCTGTAGTTCCAGCTACTTGAAAGGCTGAGGCAGAGGGAGCGCCAGAGCCCAGCAGGTCGACACTGGGGTGGCCATGAGCATGCCACTGCCCTCCAGCCTGGGCGACAGAGTGAGACTCCAATTCAAAAAAAAAAAAAAAAGATCTTCAGGTCAATTTGTGTCGTGTATGTATCAAAATCTGAATCAACTGTCAGAAGAGTGCTGTTCTACTTTCAATATTGTCTTTACAACTAATTAGAATTCCCCAAAGTGCCCATAAATAGCAAAAAGGGAAAAGAATAACTCTTTCCTTCCAAAAGCCCACATCCCGTCCGTTCTGATAAACTCTGATACAACGATCTCAGCTAAAATTAAGATTATGATGGAAGAAGCAGTATAGAGGAAGCACAACTAAGTTGCTTTCCTCTCTTCAGGTGCACAAGATACCTTGGATATATAGTAAATAGTTCCCTGCCACTGTGGGAACAGGTTATTAAATTGTGGTAGAGGGATTTTGTCTAGACTGCAGAAAATACTTTCTAACCATGAGGGTTATGTGTCATGGGAAAGCAGTATTACGGCAAGGACTGTCGAACTTCCTGCTATGGGAATTTTATAACAAGAGCCAGGCTGGTATCAATTCACACAAGACCCGCCCGGAGGTAGGGGAATGGATAAAATGACCTTTTCTGCCTCCTCCAAGGGCTATAACTGGCCCTTAATGAAAACCTGGTACCAAGGACTCGTTTAGTATGGAACAATGCTTTTAAGGCCAAAGTTTAATTTCATAACAGAAATCAGATACTCCAGACAGACGGATCGCTCTCTTCTAAGATGGATAAAATGACTTGGTCTTGGGAGCTCATCCCAAGGGGTGCTTTAAGGAACATTTTCTGAGAACTGCATGTGGATGATTTAACGGATCTATTCCATTTCCAGATCTTATGATATATTAGTACCACCATTAAATGGCCATAGTCTAACATTTTAGTACAGTATCCACATAGTCACAGACACCAGCCAAAGCATTTGGCCATCAAACTTCAAAACTTGGTCTTGGTTCACTGCCGTACAGTTGCTAGAGATGGTAGCGGCTCCATTTTCCTCTCGTCCTTCAGATTTGAATGTGCTCTTCATCGTTGTTACTAAGACCTGTATATAGAGTTACTCAATTCCAGTCTGCATTCCGAGGAGGCTGCTGGGAAAGTATTGGTATTGCGGCTTCTTCTCTTGGAAGTTAAAAGTCCCCGTGCCTTTGATCTTGAATCTTTTTACCTTCACAAATGTAATAGATATGGTGTGCTTGGGGATATCAAATATGAGTAGTTCTGTCTTAGGTTGTGTGTGTGTGTGTGTGTGTGTGTGTGTGTGTGTGTGTGTGTAACTGATTCATACCAGTAGTGCTCAACGGACCATCCAAATAAATGGCTATGTTGTTGGCCTCCACTGATTCTTACGTGCTGTCTGTCGCTCTGAAAACGATAGGATTGCTGCACTTATTACTGAAGTAGGCTACTAGGCCGGCTTTGGGAGGGACAGAGGTACAAGCAAGCTTTCTGGCCTTGTTCCTGTACGTGTTCGTGCGGAATGCCGGCCACTTTGACTTCTTTTCGGCTGCTACTGAAACAGAATAAGGTGGCACACAATGGGAAGGAGAGGAAGGGAGGGCCCATGGGCAGCTCCCAGCAACAGGTGCAAGCAACATGGCCGCCACTTTCCCACACATATCGGAGAGTCTCAAGTGGCCATGTGTGCTCTGAAAACGAAATCGCTGTGCGGATCGGGTGTCTGCCAATTCGAAGTTGCAAGCGAGAGAGCAACAAGGGGGTGGATGCCCAATGGCAGGAGGGGAGGGGTATGGCGGGGGGGGGGGGGGGGTTGTTTGCCTCCTTGCATCTTGGTGAGTCCCGTATCCCAAGCTCGGATGTGAAATCCTATCTGTGTTATTTTGCTTCCAATAATCGTGCTCCGGTGACGCTCCGAGATGGTATCTGGGTGATGAACACAGAGAGACCGTCCATTGTTCCTCCTTTCATTTGTGCCGAGTAGCTGTTGGCCGGTAAGTGTCTTCAGGTGGGGCCGGAAAGTTCTGGGGAAGGCAGACCCCGCGGGGAACCTGGAAGGGGCTGCCGCCGGCCGGCTTTCTTCTGTGCCCGCACCTCCGCCCTCTACCTCATATATCATTCATATTTAATGGACTGATAGTGCCTGTCATATCCTTAAACCTGACCTGAAATTGTGATACTCACTTGGAGCAATTTGAGATCAGACAAGTAGAGGACATGTTTGTGGTTAAGGAATTATTTTCAGGGGCCTGTCAAAGTGTTTCCATATGAGGCTAATGCCATTTTCGTAAGAAGCACGTGCAAGAGACACAATAAATATGATTTCGTTTCCTTTGGTACATTTTTTTAGAAAAGATACTGACGGTGAAGGGAAGGCATTCGTAGGGAGGTTTTTTGCAACAGCAAGTACTCAGCAAGTGATTCTTTCGGGGGGAGATCGTTTGGGGGTCTTTTTTCAGTCTGAAGGCGCTTGTGTGGGAATCTCTAAATGATCTGTGTTTTACTTCAATTTCATTTCAGTGTTCTGCATAATGGGGTGAGGAGATATATTCTGGTGATCTCCTCCCAAACTTACTTCATTGATCTCTGCGTTACACCTCCTGCTTCAGTGGCAAGTGACTTGACATGCTCATTACATGTCAAGAGCTCTCGTAACGCCTTGGTATTTTCTACTCTTCATGTGGAGTCATTTTTTTTTTTTTCCCTTTCCTCTATTTGGTGGGCTTCTTCTCATTTTCCAAGACTGGGACCAAATATTTCTTCTCTGTCAAGCCTCCTTCGGCCCCCTCAGGCATCATGGAAGTACCCCTTCTCTTTGTCGGCCTGCTCTTTCTGTGTGCATTAATGCATGGTAATTCTTTGTGAATATGGCTGTCTCCTCCCTGGGCGCAAAGTCTGTCTGGAGCAGGGGACTTTTCTCCTTCTTTAGCTCTCTCACTGTCTGATGTGGTGCTCCATAAATACTGATTGATGATTCCAGGGATGAATGGGGCTTTCAGAGGTTAGGATGAGTCTGACTGAAAGATTGGATTCTCAGTTCCCTTTAATGATTTGCCACGGATGAGCCTCGGAGCCTAGAATTAGGGAAGCAGTCCTCAGATATTCCTTTCATAGTAATAAACATTTTAGATGATAAAGACGTTTGATATCAGACTTATTGTGAGACTTCTTCATATGCGCTTGGTGGCATATAACTGATGATAATAATAATGTGATGTTACAATGACAGCATTAAGAGCTAATATTTATTGAGTGTTTGACATGCGCCGGGCATTCTGGTGAGCAGCTTTATGGACATAACCTCATTTCCTGCTTACAAGAATGCTGTGAGGTACGGATTGGTATCCTCATGTTATGCATGAAGAGCCTGAGCTGAAGAGTGTTTCAGTGACTTGCTCGGGGCCCCACTGTTAGTAAGTGGTGAAGTCTGGGCATGAACTCAGGGATCCTGGCTCCAGAGTGTTTATGCTGGTATGTTAGTTTAAGACAAGGGCCATGGGAAACAGTCAAAAATGCTCTAGCTGTCCTGAGCAGTTGTAGAAATTCTGCCTGTGTTTCCTTGCCCTACTAGAATTCCAAAGGTGTTTGAGTACTCCCTGTTTCCACATTACCTGTAAATGTTCTCTGATTTTCCAGGGTTCAGACAAATGTGAAATGCATCTCCAGGGCCAGTTTGGGTCTCCAGACTGAACAAAGCCAGTCAGCTAGGATTCTGGTTGTTTCTCTAGACCCAGAAGAAACTTGTGAGATTAAGTGGTTTTCTGGAAAACATCGGCTGAAAACCACATTCACCCCAAGTTGCTGTATGAATGAGATACATGGTTTTCTTTGTGTTTTTAATAATTCCAGTGGTGGCCTTGTGCTTCTATTTCCCTGTATTTGTGTGGAGTCAACCAAAATAGCTTTGTACAAACGATAAAATGTATAAAAGCATATATGTACCTTGTCACTGCTTTGCTGATTAGAAATACTCTCAGGACAACAACAAAAAACTGTGGCTTTAGTACTGACTAGCTTTGAAATACTAAAAGCATAGCTTATTTCAGAATGTCTTTGCCTCATATTTGTTTACTTTTCAGTTTTTGTATTGGCATATTTCAAGCATTACATTTTTATATTTCTCAAATAGGAAATATTCAGCTATATTTCTCAAAGATATTTCTAATTGTATCTGATACTCAAATGTGCCAAATTCTAGCAAGGAGGAGGAACAATGTTGGTTTTAAGTTAGTAATATTATATTTTTGTGGTTGACTATTGGGAAATTTCTAATGTATTTCTTTATCTTGTACTTTAAAGAGATTAGAGGTTTTTGAAAGGTTTATGGAAATTTTGAATACAAGGGTAAAATCTCTTTCCTCTAAATATCACCAGAACTCATTCTAAATGTAAAGCAATGATTTACATCTCTATGTCAATTATATTTTTCTGTGGTACAATGTGTATAAACTATAATAACCATCTTGTCTTTTTTTGTTTACTAGCTATTTTTTTTTAGATGGCACAAATGAAATGAGAATTACCAAGTTGTGCTACCATGTTTGATCCCAAATATTACTCTCCTTTTAACCATATTAATCAACCTCAACTTAGAGGGATTGCTAATGACAAGGCAGGACTTGAACATGCTTGTGAAGAGCAACTGAAGTATTATTAGGAAACATTTGTATGAAAAAGAATTCTCAATACTTTCACAGACTTATTGAGAGAAAAGTACTGATGAAGTTTTGTGGAAAGAAACTAATTTTTATCTTACGTAGCTAAATATTTGTCTCTGACTAAATTCTTTTAAAACTACTTGATAACGTTAATCTATTCCGGATAATGTGGGCATTTTACTTGCTTAGGTATTTAGAATACTCACAATATGTAAAATACATATTTGTAAAGGCTTCAATGAGTTACAGAAGCCCAACATTACACAAGAATGTTATTGAGTCCACTTAAAATATCTGTTCCATCGATCTTCATTTCGAAGATGTTTTAGATAAGTTGTCTTAGGCCATTTAGGCTGCTTGAACAAAATGCTATGGATTGGGTAGCTTATAAATAACAGACATTTTTTTCTTACTCGATGGTCAAGACCAAGGTATAGACTGACTTGGAGGGCTCTCTTTCTGGTTTGCAGGTCATTTTCTCCTTCAGTTCTCGCATGGGGTAGAACAGAGAGAGATGACTCTCTCTTATTCTTTTCATAAGGGCATGAATCTCATTCATAAGGACTCCAACCTATCCCAAAGATCTCACCTCCAAGTTCTATTACATTGAGGTTTTAGTCTTCAGCGTACAAATTTTGAGGGTAAGGAGTATAAAAAAATCAGGCCATAGGACCAACCGCTTCCCAGTGGTTCCACCGACTAGAAATGAGTGAACAAATCCATTCAGAGCAGCCAAACTGGCCCAGACCAGCAGACCTGTCCTGCTGGCCCATAGATTCTTGAGCAAAAATAAATACTTATTGTTTTAAGCCATTGAGTTTTGAGGTGGTTTACCAGACAGCGTAATTATGGTAATAGAGAACCGATACAGTGAAGCATTAAAGATACGATTAAAGCCATGGGGGACCTCAGAAATTCCACAGACCACGTATAATTTCCAACTTGATTCAGATGTCAATTGGTTCAATGCTCCATCGATTTGGATCTTCAAGTAATTATCCTTTTCTAAAATTCCTACAGAATATTAGTTAAAATTGGGTTTGGAAATCACTTAGCCCAACTCATTAACTTTATAAGAAAGAAATCAAGGCCAGTTGAATTAAAGGACGTGTCTATAGCCACTCTGCCAGTTGTTTACAGAGCTGGAGCAGAACAGTTTTTGCTACTTAACTTTGGATTCCTTCATTCTGTTCATAGTGATATATTATAAAAGGGAAAAAAATTATACAAATACTATATTATGTGGAGCCCGTAACTGGTGATACTATATCTTTTTTAAAAAGTGCAGTGTTTTCCATGCTGATAACCACAGTCAGTTATGACTGCTAGCAAAATGTCTTCAGTCTTGGTGTGGGACATCTACTGCACTACAGTTAATATGTCTGTCTACTTGCATGTATTTCTCAAGTTAACGGTGTGGGAACAAAGGGGGGATATTGAATAGATGCTGCTTCATAATTTTGGTGGAGAAGTGAACCTTTTCTTGCAGAACAAGGCTTTATTTGCCTTACCACTTAGACATTTTTATCTTGTGACATCCTCTGTCAGCATGCAATTTCTTGCATTATTCATTGAATAATGTGTAGTAGAATCTCCACACCATGCCTATGAAACATGGCTCTGAGTAGTTTCCTATGGGGAGTAAACTGTCATTTTTCACCACATTAAATTTTATAAGTTTCAAGCGAATGGAAAATGGATTTTATTATTTTCTCTCTCTCTCTCTCTCTTTTTTTTTTTTTGCCACGAATGTTTTATGGCTGCAAAAACAGAATTTGTGGTTTCAACTGTTCAAGTTTGATGCAGAAAGCTATGGAACCTCTTATGTAACCTGATGGCCTGAATAATTATCAAAATATTTTGCTTTCCACCCTTTCTAAGCTTTAGCAGCAGAAAAAAAAAATAGTGTATGCAACCTTTTGACCACAAAATAATAATAATGAAAAAGACCCTTTTACCAGTCAGCTTCTACACCTACACTTAAGATGCTGTAATTGGGGAAAGCCAGTGCTCATGGGCCCTGGGCCTGTGTCCCAGCTCTTATCAAGGACTACCTTTTCCAAGGAGGGAAACAGAATCTATGAGAAGAAAAACCCAGGCTAGGAGCAGAGAAGAAAAATGGAATGGAGACCGCTTAGTAGAGCTTCCGAACCAAAGGGTCTATTATCCCTTCTGAATCCAGAAATTATGTTATTTTGTTCTAAAAATATTATGGGGTTAAAAAAAAGTATGTGTGTGCGTGCATGTATGTGTTTCTTTGGGCTTACATAAAACATTATTTCTCAGTGTCTACTGAGAACAGAATGACCCCTTAGCTTATCTAATATGGTGTCATCCCAGACATCTCTTAAATACAGAAGAGTCTCAGTTTATGAAATCTAGAATCCAGAATGTTATGCTGGTGAGCCAAATTCTTATGAATTCACTTGTCTATCTCTCAATCACCTATAAAAATATTATATATTGTACATTATATAATAATTTGTAATTCTATTTTAAAATTCAGAAATTATTAAGCTCTATTTAAAATTGGTTTTAAATTAGGAGTAGTTTTCAGTCTATATTTTTCATTTTCTTTGCAATGATTTTTCTTCACAAGGTTTAAGATCCATGTACAACAACATGTAAATAAACTCTAAAGAGTCCTGTGGTGATGGAAACACCACAACTCACACTATCCCCATAAATGAGAGAAAAATTATCAGTTTTTTCCATTTTAATTCAGATTATTTTCCCTTTGGTCACATTCAGAAATTCATAAATGCCTTTATTATCATGGTATACGCCCTAGGGGGAAAATAATCTAGCATATTTTACTTCTCCCCCCAAAACGCTAACTTATTTATCATCAAATCCAATTTTCAACCACATTATAGAATATATCAGGTGTGTGAGAAGTGTAAAAGCCATCTATAAGTGCTTTGCTGCATTTATCAGTAGAATACAATGTCCGTGAGAGCCAGGGTGTTTTCTATCCTGTTCTGAAGCTTTGTGTTCTACTACCATGCTACCAAGTTAGCATGCAGTGGAAATTTGATGAATGTTTGCTAAATGATTGAACCAACCCAGCAATCCCTATTGCTTAGTGGCATAAAATTAGCAGATAGTGGCTCATTTTTCTGAATCAGAGGTTGAGAGGCCATAATAAAGTACTTGTCTTTTAAATTTTTCAAATATCATGGGGATGTTAGGTTTTAGGAATAGAAATGGCACTGGATTTAATTCCACAGATCTTATTGCAGGTTACTCAAACTCTTGATGTCTGTTTCCTGATAGAGTGTGTAACTACTTCATGGAGTGACCCCGTGAAGAGATAATATAAAGGCAACAGCTATATAGGTTTCAGAATACAATATAAGTATGCCTATTATTCTAGTACTCTTAAAGAGGACTAATGGAAGAACATAAATGATATTAGAATTGATAGTCACGACCAATAATTTTTAGACAATCATCACCAAGACCTGGCAACAGTGTCTCCTTGCAAAGCTTCTGGAAGGATTTAATGGGGGAGTTCAGGTCTGTCAGACTGTATGGAGTTACAGCTTCATTAAATGATGAGCTGTCTAAACTTGAAGGCGTTCGGTAATATCCATGCTTTGTTCTTCCCATAGTGTCTCCTTTTTGAAATGTATGCATGTGTGGAGTAACAATGTTCATGTAAGAGAGTGACTTAAAATTTTAGACTCTGAGTTCAGATTGCCTGGGTTCATATTCTGATTCTGTTACTTAACGGTCAGATCAACATGAGCAAGTTACCCAGCTTCTCAATTTGGGCAGTTTTGAGGACATACAGTGAATGAACAGATAATTAGCATTTCCTAAAATGCGGTACCTGTTGAATACATTTTAGTCACTGTTCTTATCATTATTAATGCTATTATCACCATCTATTAAGTGGAAGCTATTTTAACACCTCTACTAAGCCATTTGGGAGAGGTAATTCCATTTGAAGATGAATCTTTTGTCTTTTGTTTTATTTTGTTTTCAGAGATGCCTTGTCATACTTAGAACACCATTCTAATGAGGCAAATGGCTTCTTTTCATGGAAATTTCGAAAATGGAAAGTTCCTTCAGTGCTGGGCGGCGCCATAGCAGAGCTGGAGGAACTTATAGAAGGGAACGTACCGCTCCAGAAGATTCCATTTCTTCTCATTGGATTAACCCCATGTCCGTCCATTGTAAATTCTCATGATTAGCCATCCATGTTGCTTTGTTAATAACAGTCCTTCTATTCAGCACATACTGAGATTGGGGGCTGATGGAGTTTCCTTTTCAAATCAACTCTTTTGGAAATCCTTCCTAATAGAACTTTGCTCATATGGCCAGAGAACAATGCAACCAAATAAGCTACCAGCTGGAGTGAAAGAGATGGCAAAGCTAAAAGGCATATCTCATTCTGGGGAAAATTAACCTCCCAATTTTGCCCAGTAATTGATTCCATCTGACTGAGGAGTTTCAGTCTAGATTGTGACTGTCATTTGGATAACTGGGAAGCGAAAGCCTGTAATTACAGTCATGCAACCCTGTTATCAGAGCCCGGGGAGGGCTTTCGTCTCTTCCTACCCTGGGTGATCACAGGTGAGGCTGGTCAGGGAGGGAGGAAGGAGAGAGGGGAAAGTAGGCTGGTGGTTCTTTCTCCATGGGAAAGAGCCCCTAGGGCAACCTCAACCATGGAGGAAAGGTCAGAGGTCTTTGGGAGTCCTCTTGACTTTTCATGATATGAACACGAAGAGGCCAGAGCTTCCTGCTTGCTGCAAATTCTTCTCTCCAGGGAGATGCTTTGCCTAGATATAGCTAATAAAGTGCAGAGGCTGTTATTAACAGAGTTGGAAGAGTCTTTACAATGCCATCTATAATACGTCATTAGAAGCTGTGTAAATAATTTTATTATGTTTGGATAAGACCTGTGAACTGACCTCACGAGCACTGAATTGTGCAGGACACTTGTATTTATTGTTGTTGTTGTTGTTTATTTGTATAAATTTAAGGGGCGCAAATGCAATTTTGCTACATGGATACATTGGTTGGTGGTGAAGTCTGGGCTTTTAGTGTGTCCATCACCTGAATAATGCACACTATACCCAGTAAGTAATAAGATAAATTAAAAATTGGGCTTTTTCTCACCTTCTGTATGTACACAAAGCAGACATTGTTGAAATTTATAAGCATGGTTTGGCTCTCATAAGACTAAGTGCAATATTCCTGCTATTTGTCAGTATCGGTATTCATGCAGGTCTTGTTCAAGTTTGAGGTGAGGATAGTAAAAGCAGGATTACCGGTGCTATGAATGTGTCCACCAAAACCGTATCAGAAACTTAATCACCATTGTAACAGTATTAAGAGGCGGGAACTTTAAAAGGTGATTAGGTCATGAGGGCTCTGCCTTCATATATGGACGAATGCCATTATCTAGAGAGGGGATTTGTTATAAAAAAAAGTTTGCTTTGCTGTTGATCTTATATTTGGGAAAAATAAACAAAATGTATTTATTATATGAAAGTGAAATATAAAGGTTTTGTGTGTGTGTGGTCTACTATGAGTCAACACAAATCCTTCTGGTACTAACACGATTTCTTCTTTTGGTTCCCAATATACTCATTTGTTTAAAAAAAAAGATGAAGACACCTTGCAGGAATGCTCTGAGTGTTAAAGAAGCTTATGCATGATCTGACACAGCTCAGTAAATAAGCTTTCCTTTTCCCTGCTCTTCCTTTTTTGAAAATTATTTACACTAACTACGTATTTATTTATTCGTGTGTGCATGTAAGCATTTTCAACAATAAACCAAGTATTGTTAAATTATATCAGAGATATAAATGAATTTATTTTTTCGACAGGAAAAAAATTCACAATTCAAAAGGCACACAAACGATATGAGTGAAATTTTTCTTCTTTTCTTCACTTGGCTCTCAGTTTATTTTTCCAGCGGCAACTGATGTTGGTGGCCCCCAGAGATGATTTAGACATACACAGACTTAAATATATCTATATTTCTCTATCTACCTATGTATGTATTTGCGTGCATGTATGTGTGTGTATATGTATTATGTCCATACACACATTCTGTTTCATTGAGTGATCTCTCTATGCAAATATCACACATTTCATGCCCATGTTTTGCAACTTACTTTTTAAAAAAATCTTAACAGGATACCCTAGAGAATAGTCTGTAGCAGAGTACATAACATTTCCTCATCTCTTTTCAAAGCTTCATTGCTACATGTTGTATAGGTACACCATACTTTAAACAAACAAGTACTGCCCGTTAGGTTGTAACCAATTTTTTTTTCTGTATTTTGAATATACCTGGGGGGGGGGGG